>NW_021963082.1:173452-233643 GCF_901765095.1 Microcaecilia unicolor | reverse complement strand
GCCTAATCCCTAGAACTCTTGGCCTTCTTAAGGGCCAAATCCACCACCCCAGAGTCATAAGGCAATTGGGTCTTCATTAACTCTGGGTCCCCGTGGTTTCGGTACTGGGACTCAATTTTCTTGGGAATGTGGGGAGTAGTTAATGGCTTCACCCAGTTCGTCAACTATGTCTGTCTAAGGACATTATGAAGAGGAACTGTGGTGGATTCCTTAGGTGGAGATGGATAGTCCAGGACCTCGAACATCTCAGCCCTGGGCTCATCCACCGTCTCCACAGGGAAAGGAATGGCCGTAGACATTTCCCGGACAAATGAAGACAAGGAAAGACTCTCCGGGGGAGAAAGCTTCCTCTCAGGTGAGGGAGTAGGATCGGAAAGCAGACCACAGGACTCCTCATCCGAGAAATACCTGGTGTCCGCCTCCGCTTCCCATGAGTCCTCTCCATCGGTATCGGACATGAGTTGCTGAACCTCGGTTCGAAGCCGGGCCCGTCTCGACGCCGAAGAACAATGTCCTTCATGGTGGTGTCGAGAGGAAGATCCCTGAGCCGCAGGCGACGAAGCTTCCTCCAGCGACGTCGACGGGGAGTCAACCTGGGCGGTGGCCGATACCGGGGACGGAGACCTCACCACGAGCGATGAACCAACCGTTGCCTCCCTCAACGGTACTGATGGCGCAAGCACCTGCGGTACCGGAACAGACTGTACCGATGGCGCAAGCACCGAAGGTACCGGAGATGGTCGCAACAGCTCTCCCAGAATCTCTGGCAGTATGGCCCGGAGGTTCTCGTTCAGAGTAGCTGTAGAGAAAGGCAAAGGAGCTGGTACAGGCGACGATGACAGAACCTGTCTGGGGCTCGAAGACGGTACTGGGCTGTCCTGGGTACAGCGCACCAACACCTCCTGAATGGAGGGCGAGCGATCCTCCCGGCGTTGGCGCTTTTCGGGTGCCGAATTCCTTGGCGTCCCGGAACTCTCAGTACCGTGGCGGGAAGGTGACCGATGGCGATGCTTCTTAGCCTTCGCCCAAAGCACACCAACGGTACCCTCCAGTACCGAAGAGGAAGATGTGGAATCCACACGCCTCCTCAGGGCCGGGTCCGAAGAAGGCCGTTCCCGGGGGGCCTGTAGAACAGGAGTCCTCGAGACAGGTGGAGACCCGCTCGATGGCTCACTGCCACCAGCATGGGACCGGTGGACAGCCATTACCTGCACTCCGGACGTCGATGCAGTCTCCGGTACCGACATCGATACCGCCGACTCAGTCGATACTGAAGGATAGGACCTGGCTCCGATCAAAATGTTCCACTGAGCCAATCTCACCGCCTGAGTCCTCTTTTTCAATTGGAGGCACAAAGTACAGGCGTTGGGACGATGACCAGCTCCCAAACACTGAAGACACGAAACGTGTCTATCAGTGAACGAGACTGTCCGGTTGCACAACGTGCACTTTTAAAGCCGCTGGTAGGCTTCGTGGACATGGGCGGAAAAATCACGCCCACAAGGTCGAACGCGATGGTGTCGGAAAAAAAGGACACCAAAGACGGAGGGGAAAAAAGGGGGTCCCGCACGGGCAGCCCAAAATGGCCACTGAAGAAAAAGAAAGAAAACTTACGGGAACTCTAGAAAAATAAAGGAGAAACTAAACTCTCTTTTTTTTAAAAGAAGAAGTTCGCGAAAAGCGAAAAGGGGCCGAAAATCGGCGAAAAAAACTCATGGGAGTCTGAAGAACCGCAGCGAGGGGTCTCTGGGGCAGAGAACAGCAGCGAAGCAGCGTCCCGAGCCGCGGAAAAAACAAGACTGACGAGTATGCTCGCGTTCGGGCGGGAAGACGGTTGCGCATGCGCGGTGCGCATGGGAGTGCGAGGCTAGCAAACTCTTTGTTGCTAGGGAGAATTCTGGTTCTGGGGCTGCCGACGACGTCACCCATCAGTGAGAACAAGCAGCCTGCTTGTCCTCGGAGAATGTCGCATTACACAAGGGTGGAACAAGCACAAAGATGGCAGACACCGATGCAATTGGAGAAAATGCTATGTACTTGAGGTATGTGATTTATTTTGAAATGTTTTCTGACCAATAATAGCAACTAAAGCAGGTTGATTGTATGTTTTATTCTTTAGTTGAATACCGGACCACACCCTGAGGCAGCAAATTGCGAAACATGCCGCAAGTAGGTGGAGGCGTTCATGCCTTGTGTTTTATACAATCTTTAATGGAAGATTTGCAAGTGATACAATTAAAGCTGTAAAATGTTTTAAAGCATGAAAATATAAGGATTTTCTACGTATAAAATGAAGTTTCATATGGTTGGAATACAAAAAGAAGTTTTGGATTGGAATGCGTTTATAAATTGACTCAATGTTTGAACAGCTGGGTTTAAGATCATTTATATAGAGAGTTACCTTTGCTGCCTATCAGACCAATTAAGAAGAGTACAATTGTCACATACCCATGTCTTAAAAGAAAAAATATTCTTCCATTATACCATTTACCAGAATGTTACATAGCAATGTTATCAATGCATTCAATGTTATGATCTTTGTATTACTCACTTGATTAAATACACATCATACTTCCCCGCAGAACGTCCAGATTTCCTTTGCTTCAACTTTCGTGTCCAGCCTTCAGGAAGAGTGGGGTCCTCATATAATGGTCCACGGTCTCGGATGATAGAGCGCCGCTGCTTAGGTGAGGCTGAGGCTTCGGGGACAGCAGGTGCACTGCCAGTGCCTTCAGATGGTTCAGCTTTCCCTGCCTCAGCAGGTTCAATGGACTGCTGTGACTGCTTATGTGTCTCTTCCTCCTCCTTCTCTTTCTTCACCTTCCGGACTTTCGGAGGTTTGTCCTTTTGACTTTGCAAATCTCGGTCTTCTAATTTCTCTTCCCTGCAGTAGGAAAAAGCTATTAAGTGTCAAAGTTTGAAAGAAAGTTAACTATTATGCTGAGCATTTCAAAAGTAAACAGTTTTACAAATGAGCTCAAATTAAATTGTTAAGTACTGGCTATGATGTGTGTAAAACAAAAACAAACAGGAGACAGTCTACTGCAGAAGCAGAGCAGACAACCAAACAACAGTAGCAATCCAAGGAAGGACAAACGAAGCAAGAGTTTATCCAAATGTCAACTTTAACGGAAACAGGACCCAAACTGGCCAAATTTTGGAAAAACTTTTGTCAGGGGTCACACAGGTTTCCACAATACATTCACAGATTCAAAACATGAACTGCAATATCTGTGTTTAAAAGAAAAATGAGGTCCAATATCAAAAGTAAAAGTATGCAGCCAACAGCATCTGCATAGAAAAAGCTAGGGCCCAAAGCCAAAAGTCAGTAACCACCAAATGTTGACATGAACAGTGATCCTGAAAAACTGTGCTACATAGCTGCTGCCAGACATAGGGAAGAATCCTATATAAAAGCTTCTGGGGAAAATCAATTCCATACAGGAAGGAGGGTAGGAGTATGTAACCATGTATGCTGCTATTCACCGAGAACACATTATAGGTAAGCAACTTTTCTTTCTC
This sequence comes from Microcaecilia unicolor, assembly GCF_901765095.1. Lineage (NCBI taxonomy): Eukaryota > Metazoa > Chordata > Amphibia > Gymnophiona > Siphonopidae > Microcaecilia > Microcaecilia unicolor. The sequence goes on along the minus strand of NW_021963082.1, from coordinate 230,121 downwards.
TCTCTCTCTCTCTCTCCCACCCCCCCCCCCCCCAAAGGTAGGGACAGTACAGTCACACATATGGGAAATCTTAGCTAGTGGCTGCCAGCCAAGAGAGGTTAAGAATTCTATCACTGGGTGGAAACATTTTTATGAAAAGAAATCAAAATAAAATCCCCCCCAAGTGAGATGAAGGTGCATTCTTCCCCTGCAAGAGATTCTGGAAGACAGACTAGACAAACCACTGCTGCGTTGACAGGCAATTTCTAAATGATCAGGCAGCCTCAATATGGAATTAACTTCAGTTTCTTTAACATCAATTAATGATTATCTTCTATTTAAGTTGTTGAAAACTTTTTTATTCCAAAAATTTGTGAAAGCTAAGACTGATGATGATATATATATTTTTTTTGAGTGACTGTAATTCCTGGAGTATTCTCCAATATCTTTATGTACCACGCATTAAACTTTTGACACTTGCAGATAAGTCATACTGTAAAGCGAATGCTACATACCTGTAGAAGGTATTCTCCGAGGACAGCAGGCTGATTGTTCTCACTGATGGGTGACGTCCACGGCAGCCCCTCCAATCGGAATCTTCACTAGCAAAGTCCTTTGCTAGCCCTCGCGCGCCCGCGCGCACCGCGCATGCGTGGCCGTCTTCCCGCCCGAAACCGGCTCGAGCCGGCCAGTCTTATATGTAGCAAGACAAAGACAAGGGAAGACACAACTCCAAAGGGGAGGCGGGCGGGTTTGTGAGAACAATCAGCCTGCTGTCCTCGGAGAATACCTTCTACAGGTATGTAGCATTCGCTTTCTCCGAGGACAAGCAGGCTGCTTGTTCTCACTGATGGGGTATCCCTAGCCCCCAGGCTCACTCAAAACAACAACCATGGTCAATTGGGCCTCGCAACGGCGAGGACATAACTGAGATTGACCTAAAAAAATTTACCAACTAACTGAGAGTGCAGCCTGGAACAGAACAAACAGGGCCCTCAGGGGGTGGAGTTGGATCCTAAAGCCCAAACAGGTTCTGAAGAACTGACTGCCCGAACCGACTGTCGCGTCGGGTATCCTGCTGCAGGCAGTAATGAGATGTGAATGTGTGGACAGATGACCACGTCGCAGCTTTGCAAATTTCTTCAATGGAGGCTGACTTCAAGTGGGCTACCGACGCAGCCATGGCTCTAACATTATGAGCCGTGACATGACCCTCAAGAGCCAGCCCCGCCTGGGCGTAAGTGAAGGAAATGCAATCTGCTAGCCAATTGGATATGGTGCGTTTCCCCACAGCCACTCCCCTCCTATTGGGATCAAAAGAAACAAACAATTGGGCGGACTGTCTGTTGGGCTGTGTCCGCTCCAGATAGAAGGCCAATGCTCTCTTGCAGTCCAATGTGTGCAGCTGACGTTCAGCAGGGCAGGAATGAGGACGGGGAAAAAATGTTGGCAAGACAATTGACTGGTTCAGATGGAACTCCGACACGACCTTTGGCAAGAACTTAGGGTGAGTGCGGAGGACTACTCTGTTATGATGAAATTTGGTGTAAGGGGCCTGGGCTACCAGGGCCTGAAGCTCACTGACTCTACGAGCTGAAGTAACTGCCACCAAGAAAATGACCTTCCAGGTCAAGTACTTCAGATGGCAGGAATTCAGTGGCTCAAAAGGAGGTTTCATCAGCTGGGTGAGAACGACATTGAGATCCCATGACACTGTAGGAGGCTTGACAGGGGGCTTTGACAAAAGCAAACCTCTCATGAAGCGAACAACTAAAGGCTGTCCCGAGATCGGCTTACCTTCCACATGGTAATGGTATGCACTGATTGCACTAAGGTGAACCCTTACAGAGTTGGTCTTGAGGCCAGACTCAGACAAGTGCAGAAGGTATTCAAGCAGGGTCTGTGTAGGACAAGAGCGAGGATCTAGGGCCTTGCTGTCACACCAGACGGCAAACCTCCTCCATAGAAAGAAGTAACTCCTCTTAGTGGAATCTTTCCTGGAAGCAAGCAAGATGCGGGAGACACCCTCCGACAGACCCAAAGAGGCAAAGTCTACGCTGTCAACATCCAGGCCGTGAGAGCCAGGGACCGGAGGCTGGGATGCAGAAGAGCCTCTTCGTCCTGCGTGATGAGGGTCGGAAAACACTCCAATCTCCACGGTTCTTCGGAGGATAACTCCAGAAGAAGAGGGAACCAGATCTGACGCGGCCAAAAATTAGCAATCAGAATCATGGTGCCTCGGTCTTGCTTGAGTTTCAGCAAAGTCTTCCCCACCAGAGGAATGGGAGGATAAGCATACAGCAGACCCTCCCCCCAATTCAGGAGGAAGGCATCCGATGCCAGTCTGCCGTGGGCCTGAAGCCTGGAACAGAACTGAGGGACTTTGTGGTTGGCTCGAGATGCGAAGAGATCCACCAAGGGGGTGCCCCACGTTTGGAAGATCTGGCGCACCACTCGGGAGTTGAGCGACCACTCGTGAGGTTGCATAATCCTGCTCAATCTGTCGGCCAGACTGTTGTTTACGCCTGCCAGATATGTGGCTTGGAGCACCATGCCGTGACGGCGAGCCCAGAGCCACATGCTGACGGCTTCCTGACACAGGGGGCGAGATCCGGTGCCCCCCTGCTTGTTGACGTAGTACATGGCAACCTGGTTGTCTGTCTGAATTTGGATAATTTGGCGGGACAGCCGATCTCTGAAAGCCTTCAGAGCGTTCCAGATCGCTCGCAACTCCAGAAGATTGATCTGCAGATCGCGTTCCTGGAGGGACCAGCTTCCTTGGGTGTGAAGCCCATCGACATGAGCTCCCCATCCCAGGAGAGACGCATCCGTGGTCAGCACTTTTTGTGGCTGAGGAATTTGGAAAGGACGTCCCAGAGTCAAATTGGACCAAATCGTCCACCAATACAGGGATTTGAGAAAACTCGTGGACAGGTGGATCACGTCTTCTAGATCCCCAGCAGCTTGAAACCACTGGGAAGCTAGGGTCCATTGAGCAGATCTCATGTGAAGGCGGGCCATGGGAGTCACATGAACTGTGGAGGCCATGTGGCCCAGCAATCTCAACATCTGCCGAGCTGTGATCTGCTGTGACGCTCGTACCCGCGAGACGAGGGACAACAAGTTGCTGGCCCTCGCCTCTGGGAGGTAGGCGCGAGCTGTCTGAGAATCCAGCAGAGCTCCTATGAACTCGAGTTTCTGCACTGGGAGGAGATGGGACTTTGGGTAATTTATCACAAACCCCAGTAGCTCCAGGAGGCGAATAGTCATCTGCATGGACTGCAGGGCTCCTGCCTCGGATGTGTTCTTCACCAGCCAATCGTCGAGATATGGGAACACGTGCACCCCCAGCCTGCGAAGTGCCGCTGCTACTACAGCCAAGCACTTTGTGAACACCCTGGGCGCAGAGGCGAGCCCAAAGGGTAGCACACAGTACTGGAAGTGACGTGTGCCCAGCTGAAATCGCAGATACTGTCTGTGAGCTGGCAGTATCGGGATGTGTGTATAGGCATCCTTCAAGTCCAGAGAGCATAGCCAATCGTTTTCCTGAATCATGGGAAGGAGGGTGCCCAGGGAAAGCATCCTGAACTTTTCTTTTACGAGATATTTGTTCAGGGCCCTTAGGTCTAGGATGGGACGCATCCCCCCTGTTTTCTTTTCCACAAGGAAGTACCTGGAATAGAATCCCAGCCCTTCTTGCCCGGATGGCACGGGCTCGACCGCATTGGCGCTGAGAAGGGCGGAGAGTTCCTCTGCAAGTACCTGCTTGTGCTGGAAGCTGTAAGACTGAGCTCCCGGTGGACAATTTGGAGGTTTGGAGGCCAAATTGAGGGTGTATCCTTGCCGGACTATTTGCAGAACCCACTGATCGGAGGTTAGGAGAGGCCACCTTTGGTGAAAAGCTTTCAACCTCCCCCCGACTGGCAGGTCGCCCGGCACTGACACTTGGATGTCGGCTATGCTCTGCTGGAGCCAGTCAAAAGCCCGTCCCTTGCTTTTGCTGGGGAGCCGCGGGGCCTTGCTGAGTCGCACGCTGCTGACGAGAGCGAGTGCGCTGGGGCTTAGCCTGGGCCACAGGCTGTCGAGAAGGAGGATTGTACCTACGCTTGCCAGAAGAGTAGGGACCAGTCTTCCTTCCCCCGAAAAATCTTCTACCTGTAGAGGTAGATGCTGAAGGCTGCCGGCGGGAGAACTTGTCGAATGCGGTATCCCGCTGGTGGAGATGCTCTACCACCTGTTCGACCTTCTCTCCAAAAATATTGTCCGCATGGCAAGGCGAGTCCGCAATCCGCTGCTGGAGTCTATTCTCCAGGTCGGAGGCACGCAGCCATGAGAGCCTGCGCATCACCACACCTTGAGCAGCGGCCCTGGACGCAACATCAAAGGTGTCATACACCCCTCTGGCCAGGAATTTTCTGCACGCCTTCAGCTGCCTGACCACCTCCTGAAATGGCTTGGCTTGCTCAGGAGGGAGCGCATCAACCAAGCCCGCCAACTGCCGCACATTGTTCCGCATGTGTATGCTCGTGTAGAGCTGGTAAGACTGGATTTTGGCCACGAGCATAGAAGAATGGTAGGCCTTCCTCCCAAAGGAGTCTAAGGTTCTAGAGTCTTTGCCCGGGGGTGCCGAAGCATGCTCCCTAGAACTCTTAGCCTTCTTTGGGGCCAAATCCACAACTCCAGAGTCATGAGGCAACTGGGTGCGCATCAGCTCTGGGTCCCCATGGATCCGGTACTGGGACTCGATCTTCTTGGGAATGTGGGGATTAGTTAGAGGTTTTGTCCAGTTCACAAGCAATGTCTTTTTTAGGACATGGTGCAAGGGAACAGTGGACGCTTCCTTAGGTGGAGAAGGATAGTCCAGGAGCTCAAACATTTCAGCCCTGGGCTCGTCCTCCACAACCACCGAGAAGGGGATGGCCGTAGACATCTCCCGGACAAAGGAAGCGAAAGACAGACTCTCAGGAGGAGAAAGCTGTCTTTCAGGGGAGGGAGTGGGATCAGAAGGAAGACCCTCAGACTCCTCGTCAGAGAAATATCTGGGGTCTTCCTCTTCCTCCCACGAGGCCTCACCTTCAGTGTCAGACACAAGTTCACGAACCTGTGTCTGCAACCTCGCCCGGCTCGGCTCCGTGGAGCCACGTCCACGATGGGGGCGTCGAGAGGTAGACTCCCTCGCCCGCATCGGCGAAGCTCCCTCCGCCGACGTAGTCGGGGAGCCCTCCTGGGAGGTGGCCGCAGTCGGCACCGCACGCGGTACCGACGTCGGGGACCTCACCCCAGGCGATGGGCCAGCCGGCGCCACGCTCGACGGTACCGGAGGCGCAAGCACTGCCGGTACCGGAGGGGTAGGGCGCAACAGCTCTCCCAGAATCTTTGGGAGAACGGCCCGGAGGCTCTCGTTCAGAGCGGCTGCAGAGAAAGGCAGAGAGGTCGATGCAGGCGTCGACGTCAGAACCTGTTCCGGGCGTGGAGGCTGTTCCGGGCTGTCCAGAGTGGAGCGCATCGACACCTCCTGAACAGAGGGTGAGCGGTCCTCTCGGTGCCGATGCCTGCTGGGTGCCGACTCCCTCGGCGACCCAGAGCTCTCGGTGCCGACGCGGGGAGGAGACCGGTGTCGATGCTTCTTCGACTTCTTCCGAAGCATGTCACCGGAGCTCCCCGGCACCGACGAGGAGGACGTAGAATCCAGCCGTCGCTTCCTCGGGGCCGAGGCCGAAGGAGGTCGGTCTCGGGGGGGCTGTACCGCAGGAACCCTCAGGGTAGGGGGAGACCCACCCGAAGGCTCACCGCCACCAGCAGGGGAATGGACAGCCCTCACCTGCACTCCAGACGATGCACCACCGTCCGACGACATCAGCAGACGAGGTCCCGGTACCACCGACGTCAATGCAGTCGCCTGATGCCTCAGCGCCGATGCAGAGACTCGATGCCTCGATGCACCCGATACTCTAGCAGCCGAGGAAGAAGGTCTGGATGCTGACGACGTCGATGCACTCAATGCCCCCGGTGCCGATGCCGACGAAGAGCCCGAGAACAAAACGTTCCACTGGGCCAATCTCGCTACCTGAGTCCGCCTTTGTAACAGGGAACACAGACTACAGTTCTGAGGACGGTGCTCGGCCCCCAGACACTGAAGACACGACGAGTGCCTATCAGTGAGCGAGATTACCCGGGCGCACTGGGTGCACTTCTTGAAGCCGCTGGCAGGCTTCGATGTCATGGGCGGAAAAATCACGCCGGCGAAATCAAAAGCCGAAATGGCGAAAATTAGCACCAAAACTTTGAGGGAGAAAAATCTCGACCGAGGCCGAAAAGAGGCCTACCCCGACGACGAAAGAAAACTTACCGGGGCAAAATCTGAAAATACGGGAAGGGGTAAAACGAAACCAGAGGGGGCTTCCGGAGCACTTCCCGAACAGTTTTAAAGGATTTTCCGAAGAAAAAACACGTCGAAAAAAAGGACGCGCGAGGTCGACTTTCTGGGGCTCGACACGGCGAAAACACGACCGTAGCGAGTGCGGACGAAAGAAGACTGGCCGGCTCGAGCCGGTTTCGGGCGGTAAGACGGCCGCGCATGCGCGGTGCGCGCAAGGGCTAGCAAAGGACTTTGCTAGTGAAGATTCCGATTGGAGGGGCTGCCATGGACGTCACCCATCAGTGAGAACAAGCAGCCTGCTTGTCCTCGGAGAATGTAATATAAAGTGAAGATACTAGCCTGTAGCATGTATTCTCAGAGGACAGCAGGCCACTCATGCTCACATGTGGGTGATGTCATCCATGTTGCCCGGTGCAGAACGCTTGATAGCGTGTTACAGCTTTTGAACAGCATGCGTAGAGTTCCCACTGCACATGCACAAGTGTCTTCCTGCCCGCTGCAAAAGTGCAGGACCTGCAGTACAATAGGTTAGCTACCAAAAGGAGACAACTCCAAGGAGAGGTGGAAGGGTATGTGAGAATGAATAGCCTGTTGTCCTCGAAGAATACCTGCTACAGGTATCTTCACTTTCTCAGAGGGAAAGCAGGCTATACTCTCACATGTGGGAATACCTAGCTAACAGGTTTACTGAAAACAACCACTGTAGGTCAATTGGAACTTGCAACGGCAAGTTCCAAGACCTGATCAACCTGAAACTATGGTATACAAACTGTGTGAGAGTGCAGCCTGGAGCAGAACAAAGTGGGCCTAGGGGGTGGAGTTGGATTCTAGATCCCAAATACTGCAGAACTGTCTGTCCAAACCTACTGCATCGGGTATCCTGCTCAAGGCAGTAGTGAGATGTGAATATGTAGACTGAAGACCACGCTACAGCCTTGCAAATGTCTTTACTGGAGGTTGAGCTCAAGTGGGCTACCAACACAGCCATGGCTCTGACATTGTGAGCCTTGACATGGCCCTAAGTAAAAGGCCAATGCTTGCAATGCACTCTCACCAGGATGGGCATGAGGATTGGGAAAGAATGCTGAAAAACAATAGACTGGTTCAGATAGAACTCCGACACTACCTTAGACAGGAACTTAAGGTGTGTGCGGAGTACTACTCTGTTGTGATGAAACTTACTATAATAAGGTGGATCCACTACTAGGGCCTGAAAGCTCACTGACCCTGCGAGCTGAAGTAACTAACACCAAAAACAAGACCTTCCAGGTCAAGTACTTCAGTGGACAGGAATCAAGTGGCTCAAAAGGAGCTTTCATTAGCTGAGTGAGCATGACGTTCAGGTCCCATCACACAGGTGGAGGTTTGACAGGGGGCTATGTCAACAGCAAACCTCTCATAAAGCGAACAACTAGAGGCTATCCTGAGATGGGCTTACTCTCTACTTGATGATGATAGGTAGTAACTGCACTGAAGTTAACTCTTACAGAGTTGGTCTTGAGACCAGACTCAGAGAGGTGTAGAAGGTATTCAAGAGTCTGTGCAGGGCAAGAAATGGGATGTAGGGCCTTGCAGTCGTACCATATGGCAAACCTCCTCCATTTGAAAGAATAACACCTTTTAGTGGAATCTTTCCTGCAAGCCAGCAAGACCCTGGAGACACCCTCAGGAAGATGCAAGGAAGCAAATTCTAAGCTCTCAACATCCAGGCTGTGAGGGCCAGGGACTGTGTGATGAGAGTTGGGGAAACACTCCAATCAAAATGGTTCTTTGGTGGATAACATCAGAAAAGGGAAGCAGATCTGCCTGGGCCAATAAGAAACTAAGCGATCAGTATCATGGTTCCTCAGTGTTGCTCGAGTTTCAGCAAAGCCTTCCTCACAAGAGGGATGGGAGAATACTCATACAGAAGACCATTCCCCCAATGGAGGAGGAAGGCATCCATAGCTAGTCTGTCGTGCACCCTGACCCTGGAACAGTACCAAGGAACTTTGTGGTTGAGTGGAGTGGCAAAGAGATTAATTGAGGAGGTGCCCCATTCTCGGAAGATCTTACTTGTGACCACTCGTATGGTTGCATGACCCTGCTCAGTCTGTCAGTCATGCCGTTTGATTTGCCCACTAGGTATGTGGCCCAAAGAACTATCCTGTTCTGGACAGCCCAGTGCCACATCTGGACAGCCTCCTGACACAGAGGATATGATCCGGTACCCCCTGCTTGTGGGTTTAATATATTGCAACCTATTTGTCATTTGAATGATTACAATTTTGTTTAAACAGAGATCTCTGAAAGCTTTTAGAGTGTTCCTGATTGCCCGTAGCTCCAGGAGGTTGATGTGAAGCTCCAATTCCTGAGCCAACCAAACACCTTGGGTATGAAGCCCATCTACATGAGCTCCCCACCCCAGACAAGATGTAGCCATCATCAGCACTTTCTGAGGCTCAGCAATTTGGAATGGGAGTCCCACCGTCAAACTGGTCTGAACTGACCACCAGATTATACCAGCTCCGGCGTCACTTGGATGACATCTGCTAGATTCCCGGAGGCCTGACAACACTGGGCCATTCTCATGTAAAGAGGTGCCATAGGTGTGACATGCACCATGGAGGCCTTGTGGCCTAACAACCTCAACATCTGCTGAGCCGTGACCTGCTGGCTGGTTCGAACCCGAACTGCAAGTGCGACCAGAGCATCTGCCCTGGGCACAGGGAGATAGGCTCATACCTGCTGTAGTCTAGCAGGGCTCTGATGAACAGAGAGCAGATGGGACTTTGTATGGTTTAAAACAAACCCTAGTAGCTCTAGCACCCAAATAGTCCTCTGCATGGACTCTTTCAACGTGCTCTTCACTGGCCAATCGTCCAGGTAGGGAAACATATGGACTCCCATTCTGCGTAATGACGCTGCGACTACAGCTAAACAGTTGATGAAAACTCTGGGAACTGATGAGTTCCCACCTGAAATCTGGAGTTACTTCCTGTGGTCTGGAAGTATCGAGATGTGAGTGTAGGCATCATTTAAGTCCAGAGAGCATAGCCAATCTTGAGCCTGAATCATTGGGAGAAGGATGGCCAGGGAAACCATCCTGAACTTTCCTTTGGCCAGAAATTTGTTCAGGGCCCTTAGGTTTAGGATGGGACGCATCCCCCATTTTCTTTGGCACAAGGAGTTACCTGGAATAGAAACCCTTTCCTTCTTCCCCTGGTGGAATGGGCTCGACCATGTGGGTCTTTAGAAGGGCGGAGACTTCCTCTGCAAGTACCTCATGAGAAGAGATTAGAGGAGATGCTCTCGGTGGGCAATTTGGTGGTTGGTGCCGCCAATGTAGAGCGTAACTAAGATGGACCATTTGAACAACTTACCAGTCTGAAATTACAAGAGGCCACCTTTCTTGGAAAAAAACTCAGCCTCCCTCTTACCTCTTACTTTTGTATAGCAACTGTTCTCCCCAAAGCAATTACCAATTGTACCTATATTTGGTAAGTTACTAATAAAAGAATTTGATTGCTTTCTCAATTACACGTGGCCTTGGGTCTTTTGTCTCTCCAAACTGGGTTTGGCAAGTAATCTGGGGAGGTGGTGAAAAGACCCTAAAAACAATGGGATACCATAGGACTCCTCCTCTGTGAAGTACTGTGGATCCTCATCAGACTCCCCTGAGTGCTCCTCATCCGTGTCAGCAAAGAACTCCTTATGGGAGGCCTGACAGCAAGCATGTCTTGACATAGAGGGACAACTACCTCAAGAGGGGCGTCAACGTGTAGGCTCCCACCCTTGACTCTGGAGAAGTTTCCTCCACTGATGTCAAAGAGGTGCCCACATGGGCAGCTGCCAACACCGGTATTGCAGATGGCACCGATGTCAGAAACCTCACTGAAGGCTTAGGGTCTTGCAGGGCAGCAGCAAGAGGCATGGCTGGTGCAAGCACCCCGGATGCCGATGTATAGTAAAATCCCTGCCAAGTGCTCTTGGAGCATGGCCTGATACACTTATTGAAAGAGGCCATTGGTAAAGGCTGGGGTGTCAGTTCAGAGTTGCCGGGGTTGAAGTGGGTGCCTAGTCCTGGCTGCATGGAGACCCGTGCATCAGCACCTCCTGTATGGAGGAGCGGTCCTCCTGGCACCAATGCTTCTCAGGGACTGAATCCCTTGGAGCCTCAGAGCTCCTGGCACTGTGTGTGGAGGGGGATTGATGCCTATACTTCTTGGCCTTTGCCCAACACCAGTCATCGACACTCCTCGGTGCTGAAGGCGATGTCAAATCCCCACATCATCTCGATGTCAGAGCTAATGCTGACTGGTCCTGGGGCCCTGCACAGAGGCCAGCATCGAAGAAGGTGGAGACCCACTCGATGTCCCACTCCCAATGTCTGTCAAGGGTCTGGCAGCCATGGAGCCCGACTCACCCGATGCAGACGCCAAGGATTCGGACTGGGCTCCAAAAATTTTCTGTTTGAGCCTTTCTGGCCAGCTGTGTTCTTTTCTTCATACAAAGGCAAAGAATACAGCTGGAAGGGATATGTTTAGGCCCCAAACAATGAAGACACCAAGAATAGGAGTCCTTGCTAGAGATGGTACTATTGCACAGGGCACAGCACTTAAAAGCCACTGGGAACCTATGAAGACATGGAAGAAAAAGCTCCGTGGCCAAGGGTGACTTGGAAAAAAGGGGCTAAGCATTACAATAAAGAAAAAATAAACCCCGACCAGAGCTCAGGCGTAAGAGGACCTACCGAGTGCAGAAAAACAAAGAAAACTTAGACATGGGGAAAAACACTACAACTGTAAGGAAAAGGAAAGGGGAAAACCCCCCAAAAGGAGTGGGGGGGGGGGGGGGGACTGGAAAAATTCCCTGGGAAGGCAGAAAAAAATTTGCTGCTAAAAAGCAACCGCACCAGACGCTGTGAGGGAGCCACAAAATAGCACATATTCTCCTCCTGGTGGATGAGGGGGAAAGCAGACAGTTGCCCAGGAACGCATGACTTGGTGTGGAGTATCCTTGAAAGATACTATTGAAACAGGACATTTAGGGAATCCCAGTACAGAGGCTTCAACAATGCTGAGAGTAAGCCAGGTGTGCTTAATGAGACAGCAGGATAAAGGATACACATTATCCCCTTCAACTTCTAAGCAGCTTGTAAATCAATGGAAAAAACACAATTTGAAGTGCCTGTATACAACTCTAGAAGCCTACAAAATAAAATGGGTGAGTTAAGAGTATAAAGCACTAAATGAGGAGGTAGATATAATAGGCATCTCAGAGACTTGGTGGAAAGAGGACAATCAATGGGACACTGTGTTAACAGGGTACAAATTGTATCGCAATGATAGAGAGGATCAAATTGGAGGGGGGTTGCATTAATATGTTAAAGAGGAAATTGAGTCAAATAAAATAAACATTCCACGAGACAGATAGCAGTATGGAATCATTATGGATAGAAATTCCATGTGTGAAGGGAAGGAGTATTCTTGTAGGGCTGTACTACCATCTGCCACAATAGAATGGATAAAGAAATGTTTACAGAGATTAGGAAAGCTGGCAAATTGGGCAACGCTGTAAATGGGTGATTTCAATTACCAGAATTTCACCCACAATTCTACTCAATGTACAATGTGTTTCTGGGTAACTGTGGCAGGAAATAATGAAAAAAGTGGAGAAAAAAAGAAGACCTCAGAAAATTTGGAACTTCCTCGTTTTTAAAGGACACACCTTTTGTATAATGAGGGAACCACTTTAATCATACGTCTTCAAAAAAAAACAAAAAAAACTCCACTATATCAGCTTCACAAAAACACTGCCACTGTACCCTTACAAACACTCATAGCTGAGACTCAACATGTATTGGGAAATAACTTGGAAAAAGTACTTATCTTAGATGACAATTTTCATAGATTTTTATGGTGTCCAGCCTTGCGCAGATAACTTCTAAACTTGCATAAAGTCCCGACAGGGATTCCCTGTCTCGCTAACAGATAGCTGCTTCAGGGGAAATCATTTATAATAAACAGCTCCAAGTAGTTAACTTCTCCCATAGTCTCTGTGTCACCCTGGAATACAAAAATGGTGGACGGCTACTTTTTTAAAAAATTCCACTTAAATACTCAGCGTGTGACGTCACCGATCTCTCCTCCAATCAAATCAGCAATGCAATTAAAGGAATGCTTTCCATTCAATAGATACGTTTAAACCTTAAGGAATGACTGTCTGTCTGTAACATAAATATCCATCGTTGTTCCCTTTGTCGTAACAATCGCCTTACATCACCCCTCCGCTCTGTTGTTCTTATTTGTTCAACCACAATGCATTTCAGATCAGAAAATTGATGATGTTCCTTCAAGCAATGCAATACCATTGGTTCATAAATTTTCTCAGCCTGTATACAATGTCTATGTTCTATCAATCGGGTTTTCAAAGGACGAGATGTCTTTCCCACGTAAAACAATTTGCAGGGACAGCCTATGATATAAATTACATTCGCAGAAGCACAATTAGTTGTAGACTGCAAGGGGTAAACTTTCTCTGTGTCTGCATCCACAAGCACGTTCGATTCAATCATGATGCTGCACACCGAGCAATGACCACACGCACTATGTGATCCTTCCTTCGGTCTCCTAAAGCTGGAACGATTCCAAATATCCGCAGGACATAACGCAAAAATCACTCTTGAGATTCTGAAAGCAAGTTTAGAAGTTATCTGCGCAAGGCTGGACACCATAAAAATCTATGAAAATTGTCATCTAAGATAAGTACTTTTTCCAAGTTATTTCCCGATACATGTTGAGTCTCAGCTATGAGTGTTTGTAAGGGCACAGTGGCAGTGTTTTTGTGAAGCTGATATAGTGGAGTTTTTTTTTAAGACATATTTTTAAAGTGGTCCCCTCATTATACAAAAGGCGTGTCCTTTAAAAACGAGGAAGTTCCGAATTTTCTGAGGTCTTCTTTTTTTCTCCACTTTTTTCATTATTTACTGCCACAGTTACCCAGAAACACATTGTACACTGAGTAGAATTGTGGGTGAAATTCTGATAATATATTCTACTTATTCCGAAAACACTCAGTGATTTCAATTACCCCAATATTTTTTTTCTTACATTTGTACCCCGCGCTTTCCCACTCATAGCAGGTTCAATGCAGCTTACATATTATATACAGGTACTTATTTGTACCTGGGGCAATGGAGGGTTAAGTGACTTGCCCAGAGTCACAAGAAGCTGCCTGTGCCTGCAGTGGGAATCGAACCCAGTTCCCCAGGACCAAAGTCCACCACTCTAACCACTAGGCCACTCCTCCACTCCACTATGGTTTATAAATTTTCTTAGCTTGTATACAATGTCTATGTTCTATCAATCGGTTTTTCAAAGGACGAGATGTCTGTCCCACGTAAAACAATTTGCACAGACAGCCTACGATTGATTGGATAAATGTTACATCAGGGAGTGCTAGGGAGATAAAATTTCTAGATGAAATAAATGACAGAGGGAGCCATTCAGGATCTGGTCATTGGTGGTGTGCAGGGCATAGTGCGAGAGGTGGCAGTGTTGGGTTCCCTGGGAAACAGTGATCATAACAAAATCAAGTTTGAGCTACTATCTGGGATGAACCCGCAAAGGAAATCTACTGTAACTGCATAAAATGAGGAAAATGGTTAAAAAGAAACTAAAAGGATCAGCTGCTGAGGTTAGGACACTAAATTAAACGTGGACGTTATTCAAAAATACCATTTGGAAGCCCGGTTCAGATGCATTCCATTTGCAAAGGTGGAAAGAAGAGAAAAAGACAGCCAGCATGGTTAAAAGGTGAAGTAAGAGAGGCTACAACAGCCAAAAGATTGTCCTTCAAAGAATGGAAAAAGGATCCAAATGAAGAAAATAAGAAGCAACATAAGAACTGGCAAGTCAGATGCAAAGCATGGGTGGAGGATTTTCCATCTTGAGAGAGAGCCACATTGAAATATTTGGGGATAGTTCTGCCTAGGGATTTATCTACTTTGTACCTATAAAACGTCCATCCCTTGTTGGGAGTACACCTGCCTGAACTTGCACCTTTGGAAATCATACACTTTGTCTCTGTGGGACAGAATAACATTTGTTTAACATGGTTTTAATCTCTCGGTGGCTTTATACTTTTCAGTTACTCCCTTTATATCTCCAGTGTCAGGAGCTGGCATTTACCAAGTTCCTGCAGAGCTATCTATGGTTGAGTAAGAAACCTTGCATGCCCCCATGATCCAGATCCCGAAGGCTCATGGAGGCATGGGTTTATTAAACATCTGCCTGTGGCCAGTGGCATGTGCCACATTTACACATTTTTCCCTAACAGCATTGGAAACTCATTTGATCCCAGAAGTGCATTTCAGTCATTTCTTACATACTTCTAGCAAATTGCCTCCTGGTGCCTTTACTATGTATCCTTTTTTAAAAACTGGTAGGGACATTTGGAGATGGGTGTGCTCCCAGCACCATTTCTCTGCTAAGGTGACTCGCTATTTATCACTCTGTGATAACCCAGCATTTCACCAGGGCGGTATCCCAGAGCTTTTCTCAATGGGCACGCAAGGGACTTCTGTACATATCTCAAGTTGTGACTGAGGGGGAAATTATGGTCCTTTGCTGATCTGCAGCATGATTTTTCATTGCCAGCTTCACACACTTTTCCTTCATCATGACATCTCTTCCTTAGAATGGACGGATCTTATTATGTTCAAGAAACATTAGAGAAGGCTTATACCTTGGGGTCACAACTGTCCATACCTCTGGCTTTTCATTACCAATATCTTAAAGACTCTATCCCTGACAAAGACAATACGAACCTGGCTGTGAAGTGGTCCAATGATTTGTACTGCATGCTAATGGTGGAACAACTGCAAGGTTATGAGGTGGGCCTGACTAACCGAGTAGATGTTGTTTTACATCATGAACTGTTATACAAGTTTGACATACAGCTTACCGGACGTGCTTGACTCCACAAGATACCTGTCTTAAATGTGGGGCTGGCACTGCACTTCCATCATTTCTTTTTGGAACAAGTTCTTGTCTGACACAGACACCTAATGGAACTGTATGTGCACTATAATCCCCTGGTTCTATTTGGCCAATATGTTTGTAGCGAGCCAGTGCTGAATAGCTTTAAACATTCCCTTTGCAAGGCAGTTTTGATTGGCCTGAAAACAATTTTGCTACGTTGGATGCTCCCCACGAGGCCGACACTGTAGCATTGGCGTCCACAGTTAATTTATCAGCTGTATCTTGAGCAGCAGGGAGTGCATAATTTTGATGACTCGGTTGGCAGGAAATTTCAAGAAACTTGGGAACGTTTAGGCTCACCTTGCCCTCTAGAGCATGCAGTTGTCTTTTGAACACGTGAAGGGGAATGGCCTGTGGAGGGGGTGGGGTAGGGAGGTAAGGTAGGCTGTGGGTACGTACTGACTTGGGAGGACTTTGTGTTATTGTTCCAAAGTGATGCATATTTGATATTGTTGTACACTGTTTTGTTTGGAATGTACTAATAAAAAAAGATTTCAACAATTATTTTCGTCTACATAGGTGTGTCATACAAGTGACATGTAGGAAAAGCAGACCAGAAAGAAGCATCAACATAAAACAGTCAACACCAAAGATGTAGTGAAGTGGGCCCAGATGGGAACAGAGACAGAGCCTCGGATCAAAGGAAGCAAAAGTTTATTGATAGGACCAGACATGGCCAGTGATTCAACTGAGGATCATATTTTTATGAGCTTCTGTAAATCTGCTCAATACTGCAAAACATCCAACAACATCCCAAAAGGAGTTCATGCAGCTCTCGGCATGCACTTACAGTGAGAAGTGCATGCTGAACGCTGCATGAATTCTCTTTTGGGACTGGCTCTCCATCTCATTTTGCACTGCAGCACTTCTCCTTGTACAGCGAAGACCCTTACCTGTAGCAGGTATTCTCCAAGGACAGCAGGCCTTATATTCTCACAAATGGGTAATGCAGGCAGCGTTGCCCGGTCCGAATCTTATGACAAGCATAAGAAGAGCTTTGTAGAACGCGAGACACACTCCACTGTGCATGCGTGAGTGCCTTCCCATCTGCTGTGCGAACGCGGTCACCTCCGTTAAGTATAACAGCAAAAATGAAGAATAATAAAGGCGACAACTCCAAGGGGAGGTGGGAGTGACTGTGAGAATACAAGGCCTGCTATCCTCGGAGAATACCTGCTACAGGTAAGTATTTTCACTTTCTCCAAGGACAACCAGGCCTATCTATTCTCACAAGTGGAAAATCGCTAGCTACCAGGCTCACTTATAAATAAACATTGGACAATTGGGCCTTGCCTTGCAACATAACTCAGATTAACCTGAAACTATATACAAACTGAGTGAGAGTGCAGTCTGGAACAGAATAAAACGGGCCTTGGAGGGTGCAGTTGGATTCTAGAACCCAAATAGATTCTGCAACACTGTCTGCTTGAACTGACTGTCACGTCGGGTATACTGCTCAAGGCAGTAGTGTGATGTGAATGTGTGGACTGAAGAGTATGATGCAGCGTTACAAATTTCTTCAATGGAGGTTGACTTCAAGTAGACTACCGACGTAGCCATGGCTCTGATATTATGAGCAGTGATATGACTCTCTATGGCCGTAAGTGAAGGAAATGAAATCTGCTAGCCAATTAGAAATGGTGCATTTCCTGATGGCAATCCCCCATCCTGTTGGGATCAAAAGAAATAAAAAAAGTTGAGTGGACTGTCTGTGGGGCTTGGTCCGCTTCATGTAGTAGGCCAATACTCTCTTGAAATCCAATATGTGCAAGCTGCTTTTGCCAGGATGGGCATGAGGTCAGGGAAAGAATGTTGGTAAGACAATCAACTGGTTCAGATGGAACTCTGACACTACTTTCGACAGGAACTTAGGGTGCATGCGGAGGACTACTCTGTTGTGATGAAACTTAGTATAAAGTGCATCCACCACTAAGGACTGAAGTTCACTCACCCTATGAGCTGAAGTAACAGCCACCAAGAAATGACCTTCCAGGTCAAGTACTTCAAATGGCAGGAATTCAGTGGCTCAAAAGGAGCCTTCATCAGCTGGGTGAGAATGACGTTGAGATTCCATGACACAGGCAAGAGGTTTGACAGGGAACTTTGACAAAAGCAAACTTCTCATGAATCGAACACTTAGAGGCTTGTCCAGATATGGGCTTACCTTCTACATGTCGATGATAAGCACTAATTGCACCAAGGTGAACCTTTATGGGCAAGAAAATAGATCTAAGACCTTGCTCTCACACCAGATGGCAAACCTTCTCCATTTAAAAGAGTAACATCTCTTAGTGGAATCTTTCCTGGATGCCAACAAGATTCAGTAGACACCCTTTGAAAGACCTAAGGAAGTGAATTCTAGGCTCTCAACATCCAAGCTATGAGAGTCTGAGACTGGAGGTTGGGATGCAGAAGCAACCCCTCATTGTGTAATGAGGGTCAGAAACCACTCCAATCTCCACGGTTCTTCAAAGGATAATTCCAAAAGAAGAGGGAACCATATATGCCATGGCCAGTACGGCATGATCAGAATCGTGGTTCTGTGGTCTTGCTTTAGTTTCAACAAAGTTTTCCCACTAGAGGTATTGGAGGATATGCATACAGAAGCCCTGTGCTCCTCAATTGAGGAGTAAAGTATCTGACGCCAGCCTGCTGTAGGCCTGAAACCTGGAACAGAACTGAGGGACCTTGTGGTAAAAAGATCCACAGAGGGGGTGCCCCTGAAGATCTTGTGGCTATGCCCATACTGAGACACCATTTGTGCAGTTGCATTATCCTGCTAAACCTGTTGACCAGGGTATTGTTTGCAAATGCCAGATAAGTGGCTCGAAGGAACATGGCGGCGAGCCCAATGCCACATCCAGATGACCTCCTGACAGATGGCGTGATCTGGTGCCCCCTGCTTGTAGTGTAATACACTGCATCCTGATTGTTGGAAAGAGAACAATTTGGGGAGATAGCCAATCTCTGAAAGCCTTTAGAGCGTTTCAGATTGCCTGAAGCTCCAGGAGGTTGATCTGAAGATTTGTTTCCTGGGTGGACCAAGCACACTGAATGTGAAGCCCATCTACATGAGCTCCCCATCCCAGGAGAGATGCATCCATCGTCAGCATTTTTTGTGGCTGAGGAATTTGGAATGGAAGTCCCAGAGTCAAACTAGATCAAACTGTCCACCATTGAAGAGAGCGTACAAGCTCTGAGGACTCTTGGATGACACCTTCTTGACTCCCTCTGGCTTGATAACACTGAGAAGCCACGGTCATTTGAGATGATCTCATGTGAAGATGTGTCATGGGTGTAATGCACAATGTGAAAGCCATGTGGCCCAATAATCTCAACATCTGCCTGGAATAGAATCTATGCCCTTCTTTCCCTGGTGGAACAGGTTTGACCACATGGGCCTTTAGAAAGACAGAGAGTTCCTCTGCAAGTATCTGCCTGTGCTGAGAGCTGAATGAATGAGCTCACGGTGGACAATTTGGAGGTTTGAGGTGTCAACTGAGAGTGTATCCGAACGGAGTATTTGAAGAACCCACCGGTTGAAGTTTATAAGAGGCCACCGGTTGAAGTTTATAAGAGGCCACCTTTGGTAAAAAAAGTTTAGCCTCCCCCGACCGATCAAGTTACTCCAGTCATTTTGGGGCCTAGGGTCAAAGAGACTTGCCAAAATGATGTAAAAATGGACATGCTTGTAATTTTTGAAATCAGAATGGCCAGAGCACAATGAATTGTATATACCTTATCTTTATCTGTATACTAAGGGAGCAAAGACTTGCTACCATCAGGTTGTACAAATGAACTCTGTTGTGCTAGTGGATAATTGGCAGGTGGTCCAAATTTGTGGGCCTAGGAAGTGTGCGTTTAATCTGAAACCATTTCTGATACAGTAAGTGTTCACACGTTAATGTAACAACCATTTGCCTTTGCTTTTTCCTCTGAGCTACCTAGGATTTGTACATAATTCTTACATTCTAATTACTTCAATTTTGTTTGGTTGTTTTACTTGTCTTTAAATAAATAAGCTTTTATTTGTACAATCTTTGGTCCTTGTGTCAGTTGCTTGTTAGTGTTCCGAGGAATGAAGGATTCAGATACAAACATATGGGACGTGATGTGAAAATCCCAACACCAGAGTGCTGCTATTACATAGCTTGCACGTCTCCACACACACACACACACACACACACAGGGATTGGAAAGAATTCTATGAGCCTGCAGTATACTCTCCCCACTTGTTTAAATAAAAATGTATACATTAATGTAACCCTGACTCAGGCAACATGCCAAAACATTGCCAAATCTGGGTTTTTAATTTAATGTTTCTTTGCTGATTTAGTATTATTTGTTACATTAAATGTTTTTAATTTCTCCTTAATATTTCATGGCTTTATTTCCCACCATCGCTTTATTTCATTCACCAAGCAACCTGGAACCTAGGATTTCTTCTACCCTGCAGATGAATCTTTAGGAAAAGGTTTGAAAGCATGCTCCTTCTTCCCAAAATATATCTTTTCAGGCACCATTAACAGCTCCCATAAACTCCAGGCAAAGGAACCTCTGCATTACTCCAAAAATCTCCTCACTTTTTAATCTAGATACATTTATTCTTAGATCTAATATACCACTTTTCACAGACATTCAAAGCAGCTACACAACACAAACCAAAGTTACAATATTTATAATGAAATACAATATGCAAGTCAACAGATAATTCTAAACATGGGAAAATTAGGTTCTTACCTTGGTAATTTTCTTTCCTTTAGTCATACAAGATAAAGCCATTACGTATGGGTTATGTCCATCAACCAGCAGGGGGAGATAGAGAGCACTCAACTTTTCACAGTGCCTCATGGCCAACCAGCTCCACTGCCTCTTCAGTATTTGAAGCTTCCAAAGCAGTATGGCAAACCGCAATGGGAATAACATGAACTTTCCTCACAGTGAACGATGGCCCCTTAACAAGGGCATGAACTCAAAAGGAGGGAATGAACACATCCTCCTGGAGGGAATAAACTCGTCCTCCTTATTGTATAACTGGAGGGGATACACGCAACCTCCTGGAGGGAATAAACTCATCCTCCAAAACATAAACTGGAGGGAATGGACTCATCCTCCTATAAGTGAACATGAATCCTGAAGACTGTTTTCCAACTTTCTCCCAAGGAAGGAACTTCAGGAAACAAGAACAGAACCTGAAACAGATTCACAGCATACAATCATACAGGGAGGGCTCATGGCTTCATCTGCTATGACTAAAGGAAAGAAAATTGCCAAGGTAAGAACCTAATTTTCCCTTCCTTTTCATCAAGCAGATGAAGCCATTACGTATGGGATGTAACAAAGCAATCTCTATATAGGGTGGGAACAGGTCACAACACTCGCTAGCACTTGTGCTCCAAAACGCGCATCCCTCCTAGCAGCCACATCCAGCCTGTAATGTCGGGCAAAAGAGAGCTTAGAAGCCCATGTTGCTGCACTGCATATCTCTTGACGAGAGAGTGCTCCAGTTTCAGCCCAAGAGGAAGAAATCGCTCTGGTAGAATGCACCTTAAAGGCTACAGGCGGAGACCGGCCGGCAAGCAGATAAGCTGAAAAGATAGTTTCTTTGAGCCAGCGGGCAATAGTGGCTTTAGACGCTGGAGACCCTCTGCGAGGACCTGATAGCAAAACAAACAGATGATCATAGATCCTAAAAGAGATAGGAACTCGCAGATACTGCAGCAGAGTCCTCCGCACATCCAACAGGTGCAACTGCCCAAAAGATTCTGGAAACTCCTCCTTATCAAAGGAGGGCAAGAAAATAGGCTGGTTTAGGTGAAACGCTGAAACCACCTTAGGCATGAAGGAAGGCATGGTCCGAACCATGACCCCGGACTCTGAGAATTGCAGAAATGGGTCTCTACAGGACAGCGCCTGGAGCTCTGACACCCGTCTCGCCGAAGTAATGGCCACAAGAAAAACGGCCTTTAGTGTCAAATCTTTCTCCGATGCTCGCCGAAGTGGCTCAAAAGGAGAAGCCTGCAGGGCCTTCAAAACTAGCCCCAGGTTCCAAGCTGGACAGGGTGCTCGCACGAAAGGCCGGATCCGAAGCACCCCACTAAGAAACCGTGCCAATGTGGATGAGCAGCTAAAGACACGCATTCAACCTTACCACGAAGGGAGGCCAACACTGCCACTTGCACCCGCAGGGAATTATAGGCCAAGCCTATTTGTACACCATCCTGTAAAAAGTCCAGAATCAGCGAGACAGGAGCCCGCATGGGTGTGATCGCTTTTGAAGCACACCAAGACTCAAACTGATGCCAAATCCTAGCATAAGCCTCGGAAGTGGAACGCTTGCGGGCCTGCAGGAGAGTGGAAATGACTGTGTTTGAATAGCCTTTGTCCCTCAATTGCACCCTCTCAATCGTCATGCCATAAGACCAAAGCGGCAGGCATCCTCCATGGCTACCGGCCCTGTGACAACAGGTTCGGTACCAGAGGTAAAGGAAGGGGAGGCTCCACTAACATCTGTCGGAGGTCCGCATACCAAGGCCTCCTGGGCCAATCCGGGGCGATGAGGACCACTTCTCCTGAGTGCAGCCGAATCCGCAGGAGCACTCGCCCTATCAAGGGCCACGGAGGGCCAGGGCTGAGTCAAGGCATCCAACCCTGCCGAGCGAGGATCTCTCCGTCTGCTGAAGAAGCACGGGACTTTGGCATTTGAACTTGTTGCCATAAGATCCATCATGGGCTTGCCTCATTTAGCACATATCTGCAGGAATACTTCATCTGCTAGTTCCCATTCTGCTGGATCGATCTGATGCCTGCTTAGATAATCGGCTTGCACGTTGCTCTGACCTGCAATGTGAGCTGCCGACAGAAACTGAAGATGCAGCTCGGCCCAGTGGCAAATCTGTTCGGCCTGCGCGGCCAGTGCTCTTCACTGAGTGCCTCCTTGTCGATTTATGTAGGCCACTGCTGTCGTGTTGTCCGACATCACTCTGACAGCCAATCCTTCCAGGGTCACTTGAAAGGCCAGAAGCGCCTGAAACACCGCTTTCAACTCCAGGCGGTTGATGGACCACTCCGACTCCTCGGGTGTCCATAGACCTTGGGCATGCTTCCCCTTGCAATGTGCGCCCCAGCCCTTCAGGCTGGCATCTGTCACTACTAGACACCAATCGGGGAGTGCCAGCGACATTCCTCGCCACAGCATGCTGTCTGAGAGACACCACTCCATGCTGAGTTGGGCCGCAGGGAGCCAAGAAAGTCTGCATTGATAATCCTGAGAAACTGGAGACCATCTTTGAAGTAGGGAATACTGTAGAGGTCTCAGGTGCGCTCTCGTCCAGGGCACCACTTCCAATGTGGTTGTCATCGATCCAAGCAGCTGGACAATGTCCCAAGCTTGTGGGCGGGGCATCCTCAGGAGCAGATGGACCTGATTCTGAAGCTTGCACCGCGTTAGCTCGGGTAGGTATACATAGCCCGAGTCTGTGTCGAACCTGGCCCCCAAATATTCTAGAGATTGCGAGGGGGTCAGGTGACTTTTGGCCATATTGACGACCCAGCCTAGAGATTGAAGTACTGAGACCACTCTGGCTGTAGCTTGATAGCTCTCTGTTACAGAGTCTGCTCTGATGAGCCAGTCGTCTAGGTACGGGTGAACCCTGATACCTTCTCGCCTAAACAAAGCACCTACTACCACCATTACCTTCGAAAAGGTTCGGGGAGCTGTGGCAAAGCCAAAAGGCAATGCCCGGAATTGGAAATGTTTTCCCAACACCGCAAACCTCAGAAACGTCTGGTGCGGGGGCCAAATTGGTATGTGCAAATAAGCTTCTTTCAGGTCCAGAGACGTCAGAAACTCTCCTGGCTGTACCACAGCAATGACGGAGCGCAGGGTTTCCATGTGGAAATGCCGCACTCTCAGGGACTTGTTTAATTTTTTAAAGTCCAGAATAGTGCGAAAAGACCCACCTTTTCGCAGCACCACAAAGTAGATGGAGTATCGGCCGTAGCCGTGTTCGGCGGGAGGTACCGAGGACATGGCCCCTAACTGAATCAGACCTTGCAAAGTCTCCTCTATCGCCGCCCATTTGGCAGCAGAACCGCATCGGGACTCCACAAACACGTCTCTTACTGGGGCGTTGAATTCTATTCTGTAGCCATCTCTGATCAGGTCCAGAACCCACTGATCTGAGGAAATATTGGCCCACTCCTCGGCAAAGAGGGAAAGATGTCCTCCGATGACAGGAAGCGAGGAGGGGGCTGGCGCACCATCATTGAGAGGGTCGCCCCTGAACTCCAGGCCTAGAGCCGGTGGCTGCAGAATGCTTGTCCGAGCGAAAGGAGTTCCTCTGCTGAAAAACGGGCACGAGAAGTGAACCCAGCAGAACGCCCCGGGCGGTACCTTCTAGCTTCACGGAAGCGAGGTCTATAAGAGGAGTGGACCGCCTGGCCCTTGGAGGAAGGCCTCGGCCTATCTTCGGGGAAGCACTGGGGTTTAGGATCTCCCCGGCCTTTAACAATTTTTTTTTCCAACTCCTCACCAAATAGGAGAAAGCCTTGAAAGGGCAACTTCACCAACCTTTGCTTAGAGGCCATGTCCGCTGCCCAATGTTGTAGCCAAATAAGACGGCGAGCCACCACTGCTACTGCCATTTGTTTAGCCGAAGCTCTGACAATATCATAAAGGGCATCAGCCAAAAAGGACAAGGCCGACTCCAGCCGCGGAGCCACATCCGAGAAGGGCTCCGCTCCATCTCCGGGCTGTTCCACTGCCTGTTGCAACCACGCCAGGCAGGCTCTAGCAGCATAACAACTGCATGCAGACGCCTGAAAAGTAAGACCTGCAATTTCAAAGGACCGTTTAAGTGCTGCTTCCAGCCTACGGTCTTGTATATCCTTCAGGGCAACTCCTCCTTCCACAGGGAGGGTAGTTCTCTTTGTCACCGCAGTGACTAGGGCATCTACTTTAGGCATTGCAAAGCGAGCCAAATGCTCCTCACGCAGAGGGTATAATTGCCCCATAGCCCTGGAAACTTTCAAAGGTCCCTCGGGGTCAGCCCACTGAGCGGAAATAAGCTCTTGGATGGAGTCATGCAAAGGAAAGACTCGAGCAGGCTTTTTGGTACTAGCCATCCTAGGATTCACAGAGGAGGCCGTGCCACTGTCAGGCTCTTCAATAGAAAGGACCTGTAGGGCATCTGAAATAAGCGCTGGCAGCTCATCACGGTGGAAAATCCTCACCGCGGAGGGATCATCCAGATCCTGTGGCAATTCTGCACCTGACTCTGGCTCCTCAGACCACGAAGGCCTGCCAGAACTCTCCGAATCCTCACAGCCCAACCACGGGGGGGGGGGGGGGGGGGGGGGGGGGGGGGAAGGAGGTGCACCACAATCTGAAGGGGAATTAGCCCTTCTACGCTTTTCTTTATGCCAATTATCAGGGAAAATAGCCTCAGCGGGCAGTCTCAGGCCAGAATCCACGGGGGGGGGGGGGGGGGGGGGGGGGAGGGGGAACAATAGAAGGGGCCTCAGACGACCCTTGAGGGAGAGCTCTTTTCAGCATGTATGCTTTATGCAATAACAACAACACAAAATCAGGGGAGAAAAACTCGCCCTGGGCACCAAGATCCCGTCCGTGGCTAGCCGCTCCCTGAATAGCCTCAATTCGAGGTCCCCCTCACCGGCTCAGGGCTCTCCGTCTCTACGGAGGCTGCGCCATACGGAGAATTCAAAATGGCGTCCGCTGCCAGCTCTGAGCGGGAAGAATCATCGCTCACCATGCTCAGGCCGGCTCTTACACCTGTACAGCACGATTTACAGAGCCCCGCTGCTGATTTGCGCTTTACATTCTCTGCAGCCATCGCCGAAAACAGCGGGAAAATTCAAAATGGCGGTTTCGCGCCAAAAACGCCCCAATCGCGGGCCCACCCCGGAGGAGTTAGAAAACACTCTTACCTCACCGGACCGAGTATCACAGCTCCGGTCCCATAGAAGAATCAAAGGAAAACCTCTGTTCCATTTTTTTTTTAAACGCTGTGAGGAAAGCAGAGGTAATAAGAACTCCGGAAGCTCAGATAAGTGGGAAAGGCAGGGAAAGGCGAACCAATGTGCCTGCATCCACTGAGTGGGAAAGGACAGGGAAAAGCAAGCTAATACGTCCACATCCATGGGGGCATGGGTAAGGCAGGGAAAGGGCTAACCTATGTGCCTTCAAAGTGAAGCTGCTATAGCATCTAACACCCCGGCTAACAACTGGCAAGCCAGGAGCCACCCCCAGGCAGATTTTTGATGGAGCTCGAAGAAGCTGCAGCCACCCTGCTTGGGGAGATAAAGAATACTGAAGAGGCAGTGGAGCTGGCTGGCCATGAAGCACTGTGAAAACTTGAGTGCTCTCTATCTCCCCCTGCTGGTTGATGGACACAACCCATATGTAATGGCTTCATCTGCTTGATGACAAGGAAACTATGTTTTGCCAGTGCTTTACCCGCCTCATCAATTCCCATAATATTCCTGTTAAACAAATATATTGCAGGGTCCCATAGTATGGAGGCCTACCCAGAGCTGTAGCCTCCCCTGAATTGTTTTTCAAAATGCCTTCACTTTTTGACAGAGCCACCATATGTGGCCTAATGTACCCGAATGGCCACAATTTTGCCAGCATAAGGGGGATACACTACTAAACATGTGATTCAATCTAACCAGCGTTAAATACCAACGATAAAGTAGTTTAGTGCAATTTTCTTGAATATTAACCGCTGGGGAGACCCTCACAGACACCTTTTCTATTCTCTGCCATTCACCCGTCGTATAACATACTCCCAATTCTTTTCCCCATTTTTCACAATGCTTATATGATATTGGCAAGAGATCTCTTAAGTGACCATATAGCAGGGTGATTAGGCCTTTTGTCCGCTATTCTCTCACACATATTTCTTCTAAAAAAGTTACCTCACCAAATAGTTTTTCTCGCCTTCCTGATGAGGCAAGAAAATGAATACGTTGAGAATAGGCATATTGATCTGTCCTAGGCAAGTTATATGTTTCAGCCAATTCTGTAAAGGCTACAAAGCTCTCCCCGCTCACTAATTGCCCCCATAAATCTAGTCCCTTCTTTCCCCACTCAGTGAACACAGAAGGAGAGCAGCCCTGAGGAAAGGCTAGATTATAAGCTATAGGTGATAAACCTTGAGTTATAACTTCTCCTTATCCGCTCCATTTTACCCCAGCACACAAATGTAAAACGAATGAAAGGACTCACTTCCAACCCCAAGTGTCTATGCCTAGGCGCTAGCCAAAGCATGTGTCCTAGCTTCAGTGGACTATGAATCAGATACTGTTCTACTCTCACCCACAATTTGTGCGGGGCCTCCTGATACCAGTCTACCGCTGCTTTAGCTTGAGCTGCCCTATAATATAATTCCAGTTTAGGGACCCCTAACCCTCCTTTAGCTTTGCAGGCCATATACAAAATAGTGCAAGCAATTCTAGGCATTTTACCCCGTCAAATAAATTTATGTAACCGACTTTGCAAAGACTGAAGCAATTGGTCCCCGATAGGCATCGTTATAGACTGAAAAAGATATAATAGGCGTGGAAGAATGTTCATTTTCATTGTGGTAATCATACCAAACCAAGACAAGCTTAGCAGATCTCATTGTTCCAAATCAGCTTGAATCTCTTTCGAGGACTGTAATTTGCCTCACTTATTCCTGCAAGATTGCTCATAAGAAAAACTCCCAAGTAATGGATACCCCTGGTCACCCACTTCAAAGGGCACAACTGCTGACAGCTCCGATAGTTTTCTTCTTCCATACCCCATGCCAATGCTTCAGTCTTGTCAAAACTGATTTTAAAGCCAGATACCTGACCATAGGTCTCTATTTCCTGGAGTAACACCGGTAATGACTCCATAGGAGACGTAAGCATTAATAGCACATCATCTGCAAAAAGTGCAACCTTAGATTCCCACTCTCCTACCCATATCCCACAGATCCCCGGATTATTCCTAATACCCCATGCTAAAGGTTCCATCACAAGAGCAAATAATAAAGGTCAGAGGGGGGCATCCCTGATGGGTTCCTCTCTGTAATTCAAAAAAGGGAGATACCTGTCCATTGATCTTTACACATGCTCTAGGCAGAGAGTATAGTTCTCTAATCCAGTTCATGAAGTTAGACCCAAATCCAAACTGCTTCAGAGTATAATGTAAAAACTGCCAATGCACCCTGTCAAATGCCTTCTCGGCATCGATACTTAGCAGGCAATAAGGTGTCCTTCTTTGTTTCGCTATATATATAACATCTAGGGTACGTCTAATGTTATCAGATGCTTGTCTATTAGCTACAAATCCTACCTGGTCTGGGTGAATTAAAGTTGGCAGGACCATAGTCAATCTAGTTGCCAATACTTTTGCCAAAATACACACATCAACATTCAACACCGATATAGGACGGTATGAAGAACACTCAGTCACATCCTTATTAGGCTTAGGGATTATGGCAATCCATGCCTCTTTCATAGTAGGTGGTAAGTTGCCCCCCCCCCCCCCCCCAAACGTACAAAATTTAATACTTCTGCCAATATAGGTGCTAATTGGGGAGCAAATTTTTTTAAATAAAATTCACTTGTCTAGCCATCAATGCCTGGCAATTTTCCAGTTTTCAGAGTTTTAATGGCAGCAATTACCTCTTTCATCTCAATCAGGGCCTCCATCAATGCCAGATGCTCCGGCATCAAAGTCGGTAAGTTCACTGCCTTCAAATATGACTGAATGTTCTCATCCTTTATTGAGGTGTCTTGTATATAAAGGGCTGCATAATAGTTATTAAATCTATTTCTGATCTCTTGGGACGTTCGAAGAGTCTCCCCCCTTTGCCCTTTAATGCAGAAAATAGTTCTCTCTGCTCTTAACTTACGTAATTTAAGTGCTACTTGTCGTTCTGTATAAGTAGTTAACCTTAACTTCTCATTAATAAATTCAAGGTCTTTAGAAATGACTGCATCTAATTGTAATCTTGCGAATTGTAGCACCCTATAGATCTTAAAGGATCCTACATATTCATGTTTCTTTTCTAAAACTTCAATCTGACCTCTCCAATGACATCTCAGCTTCTCTCTTTCGCTTAAGCCCTCCCGCCACTGTCATAAAATGTCCCCAAGAGACAGCCTTCAGTGCATCCCATACCACAGCTATCGAGGGCCCAGAATTCAAATTAAAGGATAAATACTCCTCAAGTACTGTAACATAATCCTCACAGATCTCTTCCTGTTGCAACAAAGTATTGTTTAATGTCCATCAACCAGTTAAATTGCCTTCTATATGCCACTTAAGGTACATCAAACAAAGGGCATGGTCTGATAGCGTAATAGTTCCAATTTGAGCATCTATAAGTTGACTCCCCAGCGATTTGTCTACAAAAAGATAATCAATTTGAGAATATGTGGCATATACCGGGGAATAAAAGGAGTAGTCTCGTTCCGTAGGATGGAGATCCCTCCATGAATCAAACAATCCCAGTTGGGTCAAAAAATTAGCCAAGTGCTTAGCAATCACCCGATCTCCACAGGAGACAGTTCCAGAACGATCCAGCTCTGGGTTTAAGGTAGCAACGAAATCACCTCCCAAAATAAATTGGCCCCCTAGTAAAGATTGTATCTGTCGTTTAAGCAATTTAAAAAAGTATGGTTGACCCGCATTAGGGCCATATATGGAGCCCCATGTAACCTCTCTGTTTTCAAAAGTCCCTCTAATTAAAATATATCTCCCCACTGGGTCCCTTTTCACCTGTTGTATCTGTATGGGAAGATTAGTTTGAAAAAGTAAAGCTACCCCTCTTTATTTTTTATTGGAAATATCCGAAGCAAAAAAAAATCTTAGAATATGAAGCATGCCTAAACAGCTATTCAAATGAGTTTTCTTGTATCATTACCACATGCGGTTTCAATCTAATTATTTCTTGCCAAACTAATTATCTCTTTCTAGGGGCATTTAAGCCTTTTACATTGAAAGTTAAACCTTTAAGTCAGTCACCATAAGACCTGCAGTAACCTATCAACACCATACATTCTATCTCACATAAGGCAATGTGGTCTCCTCCCCTCTCCCCAAGCCTCCCATCACCATCCTTGTGAAAAGACCAAGGGAAGGATAACAAAAACTCTTCTCCCGTCAGTCTCACACACTCCCAAGCAAAGTCAACAATCCCATCACACAACCCTCACCCAACACCCCCCCCCCCCCCCCACATTAACCTACACAGGCAACACACTCGTCTGTCGCATATTCATTATTTAAAAGAGAATAGAAAAAAAAAGGAAATGAAGTGAAGTCCCTGCCATCGATCAGCCAATCTTCTTCACATATTACAATGCAGGATTAGTTGCATTCAGTCTTGGTTTCTTAGCTTTGTTGAAGACCTGTTGCCACTGACGCACTTTATCCCGATTAGTTGCCATCGTCGGACTCGATTCTGTATCCGGTCCCAAAAGTCCCACCATTTGCAGAGTCTGTCTCGCAATCGTAAGGGTGCGTACCTTGTGATATTTCCCAGCTATTGTAAAACAGAGGGCGAATGGGAATGCCCAATGGTACTTTATATTATGCTGCCCCAAAGCTTCCAGAATAGGCTTTATAATCCTCCGCTGCTGCAATGTGTATGCCGATAAGTCTTGATAAACGAAGACAGGGGTCTCATTAAATTGTAAATCCTTCTTCTGCCTCGATAAGTTGAGTAGTTGTTCTCTCTCTGAATATTTCAAGAATCTAACTATAATATCTCTTGGCTTGTTATTCACCGGATCTCCCAAGGCCCTGTGGGCTCGCTCAATTTCTGGAATCATCGCTTCTGGGGTTCCCACAAGTATCTGTGTACAAAGTTCTTGTACTATTTTTTTTAACATCCTCTTGATCTCCCACTTCTGGGATATCCAGAAATCTTAGATTATTACGGCGTCCTCTGTTTTCAATATCATCAAGCTTATATTGCATCTCCTCTAATTGAGTTGCAAACCCCTCTTCTCTCTGTCTCATTTCTAGCATTGTTTCCACGTGCTCCTCAACGCGCACTTCAAGATCTTCCACACGAGCTCCAACGTCCTTAAGCTCACCTCTCAGGTTCTCTATATGCTCCACGTCTGCTTTCATATGTGCCAGATCTTTCCGAAGATCACGGAGTACTCTTGTAAACTGAGGCTCCTGATTACTGCATGTCTCCTCTTCCGAGCATATAGATTCTGAGTCAGACGCCTCTTCATTCCGAAGAGTAACATGGCGCCCGGCAGCTCTAGAAACCCGCTGACTGCTCCGTGATCCCAGTTTGGCTTTAGACGTTTTCGATTTTTGGGGCATCATTACCCTTTAATATCAGGACTTCCTTCCAAATAAAGATAGTCTATGCTTCGTTGCCCGTTTCGCTAACGTTCGCTTTGATAGCGGGGTTGGTCAGGAGCACTAAGTTCAGGCTGCCATCGAGGTTGTCAATGTCACCGGAAGTCCCCTCTCCAGTTTCTTCTACAACAAAGCCAGAACAGCAGGAATCACCACCCTGCAGATGGACACCCTTCCAAAGCACACCACAACTCAAAATGTCCTCCACACCTGAAACTATGTTGGACACAAACTCCTCCTAAGTTGCAAGAGCCTATCAATGACTACCAGAGAATAACTTTTCTTCACAAACTGGTGCCTCTCATGGGCCACATCCTAAGAGAATTTCACTGGATTATCCATCAGAATGGGTCCTCTGGTAAAGAAGGCCCCTAGGACAGGGGTTCAACTAAGAGACAAACAAGATCTGCGTACAATGGCTGCCAAACAGGCGCTTTGAGAAAGAGGATCAACTGGGCCTAGACAATCTTCTACAGAACTCAACCCAACAGAAACCAGGGTGGAAATAGAGCCTTTGCTGGACCATGGCATTAATTCCCCTGGGCCCAGCTCTCTCCAACTGCTGAAGGACTTGCTCACTTTGGCATTCCGGGATATTGCCATTAGGCACAACATTGGTGGAGCCCACCTCTAGACATTCAGACTAATGGCCTCCAGTCTATGCTCCCATTTCTCTGGATTCAGCACATTCCAGTTCAGAAAATCTGCTTCAAGAGTTCAGCAATTTTTAAAATGCTGACTTCCAGAGCAAGGTGGCATCCTGAACAGATGCTAGAACATGAGCTCCTTACCTTCATCATGCAGACTGATCAGGTTTATCTAAATCCTGATGAGGAAGTAGAGGAAGCAACACAGCCAACCGTCTTGCTGAGGTAGTCTACCCTCGAGAGATTTTACTCTCCTGTTGCGAGTCTTCATCTGGTAGCTTCAGCAGAACTTCTAAAAAGCTGCTCAAGGAACTCGGTGACAAATATCCAGTTTTCTAAGATCCCCAGAGCTTCCATCACCTTGGTGACTACAGCCAGTAGCTCTTCCTTCCTGAAGGCCCACAGAAGAGCACAGCAGACTCATCCTCTTCTATGGGGGGGGGGGGGGGGGGGACATCTCCCACTTGACTGCATCAACAAATCCTGTGGTATACGCAGATCCTCCAGAGGATCCCTGGACCTCAAAAGACCAACGAGGGGTGCTCAGGATCCCAGACCCCTTGCTATGGGCCACAAAGAAAGAGGAAGAGCCCAGACCAAGCCTCTGCAACAAACAATAGGCCTGGAACATAACGTTAAAATTCAGAGCACAAGCCAATTCTTGAAGCCCTCCAGCACTCATGGAATGGCACCACCTACCCCCGCTGGAGGGGGGCTCCCCTAGACCACTCCAAAAGGAAGTCACCAAACCTGTAGGCTTAGGTGACTCAGCAGCCTCCTCACATGGCTGTCTCAAGCTGGCACCACTTCTACAGCATCCCTCAAAGGTAGGAAACTCAACCTGTTGCTGAGGACTCCCTTCCCAAAGCACTCCCTGTTCCTTGTAAAACCAAAGGGTAGTTAAAAGTCCATTATAGGACTCCTCTGGCTGCCTCCACAGCATTGGCTTGCCTCTCTGGGCTCACCCACATGTTCATGAACCTGTTGCTGCAGCAGCTTTAGATGAAGCTATCAATCACAGTCAGCTGATAGCTGCTTCCCCCACCAGCCTATAAATCACTTAAAAGGGCACTAAGATGTCACAGTTTTTGGAGTAAATAAGTAAACCTCAAACCCACATATACAAAACATAGAAACATTTTGATACCCTGATTGTGAATATAACCTAAATCATATTCACTTAAAAGTGAATTATTTTTTGAACGACCATCAGAAGTGGTACATAAAGGTACTAAAGATCATTGCACCAGTGCTCCAAGCTGCTATATTCTTCATTGGTCATTTCTTATTTTTGAATCAATATTCTTCAAATCTTTTCATTTTAACTTGGTGGTTCTGCCCTCCTTCTGGAAATTCTCTATTTCCATTTGTCTCAGATGCTTCACAAGCTACATCTCTCTTTAGAGCAGGCGTTCTCTCATTTTAAACTTATCTTTTATATTAAAGAATAGCAATTTGCTTCATCACAGTATATAGAATTTCCCCCACCAGCTAGGCATACACTCCTGGCTGCTGCCAGTTCAGTTTATTTTTAACTTTACTGCCCCCCAACAAAAAAGCAAACCACTAATGCCCTTATAGCCTACCTGACCTCTGATGGCTTCTCTTTGCAGAGCGAAGGGGAGAGGGCACAAGCCACCAGTCTTTCACAGAGGACAAAGGCTTGAGGGGAAGTAAGGTCTTCCACTTGACAATGTAGCTCCACCACCCAACCTTCAAGCTGCCCTAGCTCCACCAATGGAGAGACAACCCACAGGCCGCCTCCCTGGGAGTTCACAAGTCCAGATACAGCTACACCAGCACATGTTCACAATCTGAAGGCGAAAGAATACTGGGTGTAATCCAGCTGCATTAGTGTCCTTATAGAGTTTACTCAGGTCAGTCTCTGTCTGCCAGCAGAGAGGCATAAAACCACACAGCTGGACTGGTCTGGCTGGATAATAAGGAAGCTCTTTTAAGAGTGCTGAAATATAGAATTCCAATTCAGCTCCAAAGTGTGTTATTTCAGTCCCTTTGGCATATGTGGAGAGAGATTCTCTCTCTGTGGCAGCAGGAGCTCTCTTGTAGCATCTTACTGCCGATAGATGAAAATGCAGAGCTCTCTCCTAGGATGGATAATGGGGCTTTCAGGCGATGGGAGAGCAAAAGTGTTTGCTTATTGGAGCGCCTGGTTAAGGAGGATGGGTCTTTTTGTACCTTTCAGGATCTGCAGCAACGGTGTGGCTTTGGCCTGTCTGATACTTTTGCTTATCTTCAACTTTTCATTATTTGTCTACTTTGTCTAAACATTTGGCATTGAGCTTTGGTGTTCACCTTCGGGAGTTTCTTGAAGGGAACACCTTGGGCTGGGTCTCGATTTCCTGGTTTCATAAGGAGCTTGTCAAATGCTCTCCTGTTTTAGACTTTGGGGATGTGGCAAGACGGTGAGAACAAGATCTGGGTTGGCCTATTAGGGTTGACAATTTCTTGGTGGTCATTCAAGGGATCCCTCAGCTGGTCCATAATGCAGTACAGGAAAGTCACTTTAGGACTGTGCGTAGAGCCTATTTTTCTCAACAGGCTTTTTTGTGGGCAGTACAGATACCTCCAGTTACCTTAAATGTACGTTGGCAAAGAATTCGTTTTTCCATGGTCTGTGGCAATGACATCTGATTAAGGCCTTCTGGGACGCTATTTTTTCTTTTCTCCAATTAGTTTTGGGCCACCCGGACTGGGTCAGTCTGGAGGGGGCTCTGTTTAGCTCGGTCACCAGCCTGGGAGGGAGATCATTCAGAGAAAAACGTTTTGTGGGCAAGTCCTTTATCCTGGGGAAGAAATGCATTCTCAACCATTGGTTGCAGTCCTATCCACCATCCATCTGGTACTAGAGAAACCAGGCTCCATGAGCTTATGCTATGGGAATCTTGAGTGGCCCATCTTTCCCCAAAGCAACAAAAGCGGTTTCTCGAGTTGCGGGGTGCATATATACAATGGATATCTCCTAGAGCTCAAAGCCATGTCTTAAATAAATTCTCCATGATTTCATAGGTTGTTCGGCTGTTTCCTGGTCTTCAGGCAGGGGTGGAGGGGTTAAGTGGAGGGCAGGTGGTGCACAGCTTGATATGGGTTTAAGGACTCAGGCTCCAGAAACAAGGAATAGTTTCCAGTTAATATGGACCACCTATTGTACTGTTTGCTGGGGGAAACTAGGAAGAGGGATTGTTGGGATTTGCTGTTTTGTGCTTACTGATGTATTATTAAAACTCAATAAACAGTTTTGAAAATAAAAGTGCTGAAATATAATCTCCGGAAATATGACTAGCTATATCCAACTGGCACTTCTGGAAGTTAACTAACCAAACACAAAAACATAGTAACATAACATAGTAGATGACAGCAGAAAAAGACCTGCACGTTCCATCTAGTCTGCCCAACAAGATAAACTCATTTGTGCTACTTCTTGTGTATACCTTACCTTGATTTGTATCTGCCATTTTCAAGGCACAGACCGCAGAAGTCTTGCCCAGCACTAGCCCCACCTCCCAAACACTAGCCCCAATCACTCAAAGGAAGGCAAAATAATTAAGAGGAAAATCCAAGAAACACACTAAAAACCATGAGGAGGCCTAAGGGGGGGAGGGGCTCCCTTCCAAAACCGATTATATACAGACCAATAACAGACCAAGGCCCTATGAAAATTCTATATTCCAGTCTTTCAGGGCAGGTGCTAGACTGCGATTCAAGAAAACAAAATTAGCACGTAAGAATAGAGTTCACCTTTCTTATCGTTGCCACTACTAACCTATGGGATACGGAGAGCTTTAAAACGTGCATATAACTTTCAACGGGAATGGTGACGCCAGAGTACTCCCAAACAAGCAATGTCTCGTTTGACGCATGTTTTACCACATACACACACGTCTAAATTGGTAGTATAAATTATTTAAAAACATTGGTCATTATTGACAATACATGCTCAATTTAGATCAATGCCTATGTTCGCATTCACTCGGGGTACGAACATGGGAGAGCGGCTTAGCTCTAGAATAAGGGTAAGCCATTCTACAGATGGTATAATAGATAGAGGCCATCATGCATGTCATCAATGTGTGTACTGCCAGTATGCTCTTCAAGTGAAGGAGATTCAAGTTCCCCATTACCAGGGTAAGGTGAATAAGTTACAAGGGTTTACTGATTGCAATTCTGCACAATGTGTCTATGGTATATGCTGTCCGTGTGGTCTGTGGTACATCGGTTAGAGCACGCGGAAGAATAAGGTATGGATAGCTCAGCACCTTAGTAATTTACATACCACCCACACGGAGGCCCCCTTGGTGTCCCATTGGGTACAGAAGGGCCACCTAGTGCAGGAGCTGCGTTTTGGAATATTACACAAAGTAAAAGCGCTGAGGGGGGGCAATGTTCCCCTTATGTTGAGTAGGAAGGAACAACACTTGGTTTTTCTATGGAATACTGTAATTCCCCATGGTCTCAATAAAGAGATTGATTGGTTTAGCCTTTAGAGAGGAAGGCTATTTAAACCCTGCTATCCTAACGTGGGCCATACGCATGCGCGGTCGTCCGTTCTGGACTCATGTATGGTGGTATGGCACCATGATCGAAGCCTCAACGGCTCTTAGTAGTCGATAAGTTGTTTGTGTATGCATAATATGGATTTATATGTTGTATTAGTTGTTTGTACATAAAAGTATGCTATTGCTATTGTTGTCCTATTTAGTTATACTGACCCCAGATGATGCTCGGGAGAGTGAAACACGAATCGTGTTGGGTCATAGTGGAAGAGATACGACATGAAGTTTAACGTCATTCAAGCAAGGCTTTTTTGTATGTGGTGACAAAAAGAGAGAGGAACAATTTTGGAGAATAGTCATATGCTTGTCATCTGTCGTTGATGCCAAAGGATTACCTCTTAAGTGGTGCAGGGTGTGGCTCCAACTAGATCAGAGTGAAGAGAACATGAGCAATTAAAGCGTCAGCTTTGAAACCCTTTATGTGGGATGTGGTAATTGGAAGGCGCAGTATTTGGAAAACTGCATGAGATATTTGGATATATGTTCAGCAGTGGTGCTGTTTGAACTATTCTCAAAAGAAATGTAGAGATGAATACTCCATTTTGTGGTCCCATATTTATAAGGATTGATTTGAGGGGGGTTGAAATGAGGGTGCTTATTGTGAGTTGGAATTATATTTATTAGAACAGCAAAATGTTAAAATTTTAAGACTAATATTTATATGAAGGGATGGTTTGGATATAATAAAGATTAATATTTTGAAATAGTTATTATAAATGTGGTAGATGCATATTCATTGTGGATATCATGAAAACCTGACTGGCTAGGTGTGTTCCGAGAACTGGGTTGAGAACCCGTGCTCTAAGGAGGTGTAGCTTATGGAGCATCTGAGACAAACAGAAATGGAGAATTTCCATAAGTAGGGCAGAACCACCAAGTTAAAATGAAAAGACAATATGAGCTTCAGGAGGAAGGAACAAACTGTCCACAGGGAAATGACATCAGAAGAGGAAGACAATTAAGGGCCCCTGCAGAATAGTGCCTGGAGCTCTGAAATCCTTCTAGTCGAATATATGGTCACAACGAAAACCACTTTAAGAGTAAGAGGCCTGATATAGGGGCTCATATGGAAGCCCAACAAGGCCCGACAACAAGTTGTGGTTCCATTGAGGGACTCAAAGTGAGGGCCTAAACAACAACCACTTCCAAGTAATGCACTATATATGGTGGACTGCAATACAGGAACTACCCACCTTGCCTCTGAAGAAAGCTAGAACTTGAGAAAATTAAGCAGCAAACCCTGGCTCAAGACCACCCTGCAAAAAATGATAAAAGTGGTTGGAATGTCTGAGCACCATGGGGAAATCCCTGGCTGGAGCACCAGGGTTCAAACACTCTCCAGACTGGCCACGGGCGGGACAGGTGAACCTGCAGTACCCTCAGCAATCAGGTTGAGAATCCAAGACTTAGTTTTTTAGCTTCCGTTCTAGTTTTACCTTTGATATGCATACTGTACGGTTGCCTACCCTGTCCTATTTACTATGGCGTTCTTTTCTGTTATATTGTTTTTATTGGATTGTAAACCGCTGAGACCTGTATCAGAATTAGCAGGTTATCAAATACCTAACACAAACATAAGCCAACTGAATGGAAGGAGAAAACCCCTTCTTTCTCAGATGGCACCTTTCAAGGGCCAAGCCATAAGCCAGAAGGGATTCACATCCATAAAAGCTGGGACTTAAGAAGCTCTGCTCTTTTTGGCAAGTGAAGTGAAGAATCTATGAGGAGATGAACAAGATCCACGTACCAAAGGTAGAGAGACCAATTCAGAGCAATTACAGTGACTAGAACAGGTGCTTGTTATGATTGTGGTCATAATCCCTCTCAAACTTACCTTTTTTCCTGGTAGTCAGCTTAGCTGGCTTCTGTTTCGTTTGTCTGTCCTGTCTGAGCTGGCTCTCTCTCTCTGTGCTGGCAGCTTCCTGCAGCATGACTAATTGTTTCACTTTACTGCAGCTGTGGGTGTTGCCTGGAGTTCCTCTACCTCTCTTTGGGTGTACTGGCTTCAAGTGCGTCACGGTGCTGCATTGGTGTGGGTTGGGCCTCTATGGGTTTCAGTGTGCTCTCTGGGTCAGTGTGCTGTTGCCTGGGGCTAGGGAGTGTGACATCATCTGGGAGGGCCTTGATAAGGAAGTGGTGTTGTTTCCTTCAGAGCCTTTGCAACAGTTGTGTTTGCTTTAGGTAGGGTGGTGCAGTGTGCACTTCTGACTTTGTGTCTAGTTTCCCTGCTTGCTTTTGCTAAGGTCCAGGTTAGTGTTAGTGCAGTGTGCTCTGGTGTCTGTGTGTTTAGCTTTCCTGCTTTTCCCTCTTGGTTTTGGAAGCATTGCTGTGTGTAGGGCTTTGGAAGCTCTGTTACTGTTAGAAGTACTTCAGGGTTTGGTGTTGTTAGGAACACTACAGATTTTGCTGTTAGAAGTACTTCTGGTGTTTGTGCTATTGGGAGCATTGCAGTCTTTGCTGTTTGGGTTTTGGTGCTGTAGGAAGCACCTTGTTAGTTTTGTGTCTAGCTTGCTAGGGTAGTGCTTGGGAAGCACCTTGTTAGTTTTGTAGCTAGCTTGCTAGAGTAGTGCTTAGGAAGCTTGTTAGTTTTGTGTTTAGCTTGTTAGTGTAGAGCTCTGCTTGTAGCTTGGTGCTTAGTAGCACCTGTGTTAGCTTGTGTATTTAGTTCCCTGCTCTGTTAGTTTAGGGCTTAGGAAGTCCCTTTGTTGAGCAGGGCTTAGGAGCTCCTGTTTAGTATAGGGCTTAGGAAGTCCTTTTGTCAGTTTTCTGTTAGGAACACTCCTGCTAGGGGGGGGGGGGGGGGGGGGGGGGGGGGTAGTGGCCAAGCGCAGGTGAAGCTGTGCGGACCAGTCCAATGTGCTCCAGTCCAGTGTGTTCCGGTCCGGTGTGTGTTCCAGTCTGGTGCACTCCAGTCCAGTGTGTTCCGGTCCAGTGTGTGTTCCAGTCCTGTGTGTTCCAGTCCGGGGGATTGCAGTCCAGTGTTCCAGTCCAGTGTCCTCCAGTCCGGGGGATTCCAGTCCATGTGTTCCGGTTCGCTGGGCAGTGCCTGCAGTCCCTGCCGGTGTGCTTGCCCAGTGTTGGTTGGTGGGTTTTGCCTGCTGCTGTCGCTCCTCGGCAGCAGCCCAAGGGCTCACGTTTGCTCCAGAGCCCGGCCCCGCGGGCTCTGAACCTGAGAACCTGACAGTGCTTTATGAACCTGCAAATCACCTAACTCACCGGAGGACATGGATGAAAGCTGTACAGAGGCTGGAACTTGGGCCACAGCTACACCAGAGTATTCAGCCCCTTCTGACCTAGGCTCCCCCCTTCCACAGTGTGTTGGACTATAATACTTATGATACGATACTTATGCTGACCCAGAATATTTGTTTTCTGACATGCAGAATGTTTGTTTTGACCTGTTGCTACCAGAATATTTGTTTGACAGGTTGCTACCACAACGCTCCGTTGCGGTGGGTAACTCACTACAGGACTGTGCTGAGAAACAAGTACAAAGGCTGGTGTTTTCATCAGAGGGTGCCTGGGAGAGAGGAATGCAGATTGGCCACTCGTTCTGTTCTAGGCACACTTGTTTGTGAGCTGTTATAAAAAGAGGGGAGGCCCTGGCTGAAACAGAAGCTCTGTACCTGGTTGAGGGACGCCTCGCTAGTGCTGGAATTTTCCCACAGATCTCTGGGCGGTCATCGGTGCTTCCCCGATTGATGTTGCAGCTCAGATGAAGGCTACAATCCTGTGGTGATGTATGTATACTGCATAAGAGTGTTATGTAATATGTGTGTGCTTATTGATGTATGAATAAACAATCTTTAAAGCAATATCCGAACCCTTGATTTGCTACACACAGGAAAATAAGAACACTTGGCATTCTGATGAGATAGGTCGAAGGCAGGGACTCCCCAGGGCTGAAGCACCAGGTCCTTAATCTTTCCAGATTCTCACCAGAAAGGAGGCGCCACAGAAAGGGAGTTTACTCAGGCACACCTTAAGAAGCAGGATCCACTGACCAACTTCTGAGCCAGTCACCTGCAAGCCACCATGCTTGAAGCCAGCAAATACAAGAATATTCAAATCAAGTCATACAAGACTGCCAAACACATTTTATGGACTTCATATCAAACACATGTGTTTCTACCCAAAACCTTCTCATAGCAGGAGACATCAACCTCCACATTGAAGATACTAACCTAATGAACGTATGTGAATGCAAAGACTTCCTCCAACTATGGGAGCTTCATTGGCCAAACATACAACACACCCATATTAAAGGACACACACTAGACATCATTACATACAAATTCTCACCTGAACTAAATCTCACACTAAAAGATACAAAATGGACAACCATACCATGGTCCGATCACTACAAAGTGAACCTCTCCCTTCACTGGCGAACAAAATATTCACAACATAAACAAGAACAACTAACTTATACCACGAGAGGCAAAATAGACCCACTAATATTTTGGCAACAATTCTATGACAACGAATGGACAACACCAACAGATTCACCCCAATTTCTTCATGACTGGGACAACAGATGCAGAATCATATTAGACAACATAGCACCACTTCAAACCAGAACTTCACACAGAAAAAACTCAATACCATGGTTTAATGAAGAACTGAAAGAATTAAAAACATGAGTCAGAAGATTAGAACAAGCATGGAACAAGAAAAAAAAAAACGACTCTGCACTCAACGACTGGAAGCAACTACAAAGAAAATACAAATATACCATCAAACTAAAAGATCATATTTTAAAACCAAAATCGGACCAGGCTACAAGGATACACAAACTCTTCCAACTCGTAAACAAACTACTAAATACAACTCTCCGGTTACTTCTAACAACATTGAGACCCCAACAGCAAACAACCTTGCGAATTACTTTAAAGAGAAAATTATGAAGTTACGAATCATGATACCCATCAACACAATTGATTATGCAAACTTCCTTGCGTGTTTAGACCCAGTACATGGGGAATATCCAGCAGACCTATCATGGACCAACTTTGACATACTATCGATCGAAAACCTCTTTCAATTGCTTAAAAGATACACCAAGTTGCAATGCAAATTAGACATTTGCCCTAGTAATCTTATAAGATCTGTCCCTCAACAATTCAAAACAGACCTCATGAGGCACCTGAACTACATGCTACAAAATGGTCTCTTCCCAAAGGACAAAGGAAATATTCTACTTACTTCTTTACCAAAAGACGCAAAGAAAAATACAAGTGACCTAACCAACTATCGCCCAGTAGCATCCATCCTGCTGATAACCAAACTCATGGAAGGCGTAGTGATAAAACAGCTCACTAACCACCTAAATAAATACTCAATCCTGCACGAACCTCAATCAGGATTTCAATCGAACTACAGTACAGAAACAGTACTAGTAACTTTAATGAATAAATTTAAACAAACAATTGTAACTGGCAACAACATACTTCTATTACAATTTGACATGTCCAGCGCCTTCGACATGGTCAACCATGGAATATTACTACACATCCTGGAACACTTTGGAATTGGAGGTAACGTTCTTAACTGGTTTAGAGGATTCCTGATAAGAAGATCATACCAAGTAACAACTAACGTGGCGATATCAGCCCCATGGACACCTGAATGTGGAGTCCCCCAAGGATCCCCCCTCTCACCAACCCTCTTTAACCTAATGATTTTTTTATTTTTTTGTTACATTTGTACCCCACACTTTCCTACTCAATGCGGCGGGCAATGGAGGGTTAAGTGACTTGCCCAGAGTCACAAGGAGCTGCCTGTGCCGGGAATCGAACTCAGTTCCTCAGTTCCCCAGGACCAAAGTCCACCACCCTAACCACTAGGCCACTCCTCCTCTCCTAGCCAAGCTTCTAGACAATCAAAATCTCAATCCATACATATATGTAGACGATGTCACGATCTACATCCCGTTCAAACATGACCTAAAGGAAATCACCAATGAAATCAACCAAAGCTTCCAAATCATGCACACCTGGGCGGATGCATTTCAGCTAAAACTCAATGCAGAAAAAACACTGTCTTATACTCACCTCACAACACAAATAAATTCACCACCATAACTACCCCAAACTTTTCCTTCCCCGTCTCAAACAATCTGAAAATTCTGGAAGTTACCATTGATCGAAATCTCACACTTGAAAACCACGTGAAGAATACAACTAAGAAAATGTTCCACTCCGTGTGGAAACTCAAAAGAGTAAAACCTTTCTTCCCAAGGACCATTTTTCGGAACCTGGTACAGTCAATGGTACTTAGTCACCTGGACTAATGCAATGCACTCTACGCTGGCTGTAAAGAACAGACCATCAAGAAACTTCAAACAGCCCAGAATACCGCAGCCAGACTCATATTTGGAAAAACAAAATATGAAAGTGCAAAACCCCTAAGAGAGAAATTACACTGGCTCCCACTCAAAGAATGTATCGCATTCAAGATCTGCACGATTGTTCATAAAATCATTTATAGAGATGCCCCGACCTACATGCTAGACCTCGTGGACCTGCCACCCAGAAATGCTAAAAGATCTTCCCGCACTTTTCTTAATCTACACTTCCCCAGCTGTAAAGGATTAAAATACAGACTAACACATGCAAACAGCTTTTCATACATGAGCACACAGCTGTGGAATGCACTACCAACTCACTTGAAAACAATTAACGAAATAACTAACTTTCGCAAATCTCTGAAAACCTCTCTCTTTAACAAAGCCTACCAAGAGAATCCATAAATAACTATAACACACCACTTCACCCTTATTCCGAATGTCTTCTTTCTATAACTGCTTGATTAGATCTTCTTGTCTTCCTTGATATCTTGTAACACCAATTGTATTTTTACCCTGGAATGGCGATGCCATAACAGGTCTTTGTAAGCCACATTGAGCCTGCAAATAGGTGGGAAAATGTGGGATACAAGTGCAACAAATAAAAAATATCCACCAAGAAAGCCATCCCAACCCAAGAAGGGTCATTTCAGGCGATGGAGGAAGCTGTTGAACCTAGCAGAGAACCACCCAAGCTACTTAACCATCAGAAACCACTGCCTGGACCCCAGTACTGAGGAGGCAAAGAGTTAAGAAGAAAATTGGATCTTGTGGTCATTGGCCTTCATAATGGCAGTACAGACCTCAAAAGGATAGTGGTCTTAATGACTGCCAATACCAGGGCATCAACCTTAAGGACCTGAAAACCTATACTAGTCATTCTTAGGGACTGGATAAAGCTTGCAAATCAGTCTCATCCCCTTAAGGAATAGGTCTGGAGCTTCCCACTCCATGAACACTAGACATGATTGCCTTGTGGAGAAATCAGGCCTTTGGGAGTCCCCTCAGACCCTCCAGAAAAATACCTCTGCAAAGGGGCCTCTGGCACCATTGAGGGAATCAAAAGCCATTAGTACCTGGTCTAAGAGGGAAAAAGCTCTCCCCAGTGAGAGAATCTGAGTTCTCCATGGAGTGAGCAGAGGCCTCACCTGATGAGTCCCCAAAGTCAACTCCTCCTAGGACAATACAAGCCCCCCAAGTATCCTCTAGAAATGAAGGAAAGACCATAGACAGATCAAACACCCCAGCTGCTTTAGGAGACCACAGATGCTTAAGACCCGTGGATGTGAAAGAACGTTTGGGAAAGTAAAAGAGGAATCTATGGAGATGACAGAGTTAAAAATCATATGCCGCAAGTTAGAAAAATAATGTTCTTTGAAAAGAAGCTTGTTATAGCTACAATACTGGTAACTGCAGATAAGCACATTTGTTCAAGGATACAGAGGTTCCTCCTGATAAACAACCAGAGAATCCCCACCTGTTGTAATACCTTATTATAGGGACATCTACATTCTGTCCCTTTTAAAAGTTGCTATTTCTCAAGATCATTCATCATTGTAACTTGTCAATATTTCAAAGGTCCTATAGCTCTACATATGATCATTAGCAATGACCAGATGCTATTTTATTTTGTTTAGTTTACATTCACTGTATGTGAAGAATTTGATGACTGTATTTTTCTTATGCCTTATGAAGCCAATTAAGGTTATAATGCCAATCATACATCTTTAATGTTTGGATATCTTGATATCAGTAGAAATCTGAATCCTGCTTTTCATAGTCTGTCTTTTTCTAAAACCATTTATCACCTTAATTAGTCAGCTAGCTTGCCAATTAATTTGTCTATAAAAAGAGGAGTTTTGCTAATTGTATTTCAAACAGAATCAGAGAGGGAAAGACCCTCTTTCTGTCCAGATTTTTGTTCCTTGCCTAAGCAAATATCACTCTACTAAGGAGTGAATATTGCATGACTGACTTGCTAGACTCACTCTCTGTTTCATAGCATTATCACAGAGTATTTTTCCTCAGTTCCACAAATTGGTGCATTGCCAGGGATCCAACTCAACTCCGCTGCTCCAGAACCAAATTTCACTGACTGCTGCCCTCTATTTAAGGCTCCTAGATCATGACGACTGCAGAGTCATACTGAAATTCATTTTGCTCCTTCATTCAATGAGGGAATTTGTAGGGAAATTATTGAGTTAATCATTTTAACATATACTAAACAAGTGTAGATTATAAGAAAAGAAACGGCTTCTAAGGACCTTGTGTGTTACAAGAAGAACTGAATGTTCTTAGATATGCTTTTTGGCTAGCTTGAAAAACCTCCTAATGGTCTAAATCTGTAACATGTTAATCCAAGCTTAAAAGATATGCCTCATGTACAGCTGTACGTAGATGAGAGTCTAGAAAGGTATATAAGAAATGGGAAGGTATGGGGAGGGCAGATAACTTCATGAGGGTATGCTGGATTTGCAAGAAATAAAACTGCTTTAAGCCTGACTTGGTCTCATGGTGTTCGTATCATTGGTAAAATTCTTTTAACAGAATTCCCCCTTGTTCTGTGTCACTATGTGATGTCTTAACTCCTTGGGCTTGTTGAACTGCTTGCTTTCTTATCTGTTTACATAGTAACATAGTAGATGATGGCAGAAAAAGACCTG
This sequence comes from Microcaecilia unicolor, assembly GCF_901765095.1. Taxonomy (NCBI): domain Eukaryota; kingdom Metazoa; phylum Chordata; class Amphibia; order Gymnophiona; family Siphonopidae; genus Microcaecilia; species Microcaecilia unicolor. The sequence goes on along the minus strand of NW_021963082.1, from coordinate 185,134 downwards.
CACGGTCCATCCAGTCTGCCCAACAAGACAACTCATGTTTGCTACTTTTGTGTATACCCTACTTTGATTTGTACCTGTGCTCTTCAGGGCACAGACCGTATAAGTCTGCCCAGCACTAGCCCCGCCTCCCAACCACCGGCTCTGGCATAGACCGTATAAGTCTGCCCAGCACTATCCCCGCCTCCCACCACCGGCTCTGGCACAGACCGTATAAGTCTGCCCAGCACTATCCCTTCCTCCCAACCTCCAATCCCGCCTCCCACCACTGGCTCTGGCACAGACCGTATAAGTCTGCCCCGCACTATCCCCGCCTCCCAACCTCCAGCCCCGCCTCCCACTACCGGCTCCGCTATCCAATCTCGGTTAAGCTCCTGAGGATTTACTTTTTGTTCCTTTTCCTCCCTGTTCTGCTTCAGGGCCAGATGCACTAAACTTAACGAGCCCTTAACGAGCAAGTAGTAAACCCTGGCATGCACTAAACACTTTTTTCCGAAGACGGTAGCAGCTAACGAAAATGGAATGCAGATGAGCAAATCGTGTAGAAACCCTATTGTATTATAATGAGATACACTAACCTTTTCAGATTGCCTTAACGCTGGAAAACGCTGGAAAATCTAAAGAGAGGTCTGTACCTCTCGGGGCGGCGCGGGATTGGAAAAATTATTAAAATGTAAAAAAAAAAAAAATCGGGGGGGGGGGGGGGGGGGGCTAAAACGGCCAAGTGCTCGTTCACGGACGGCCATTATGACCGTTCTACACCCGAAAAACCGCCCAAGTGCTCGTCACTTTATTGATAAATGTTCAATAAAGACGTCATACAACTTAAAAAAGTGGAAAAAAATCCAAGTGCTCGTCCTTTTTTTTTTTTTTTTACAAAACTATTAGTGGGATTTGAACCTGCCACCTGTGGATTACAAGATCATTGCTCTAACCACTCGGCCACAATTGTACTTACTTGGATGTCCCTCCCTTACTTCTAGGTCTCTCAGCTGAGCGAAGCACAGCCAAAAAGGGCGTTTTTATTATTGCGGGGGGGGGGGGGGGGGGGAGGCCGCCCAAAATGGACATTTTTTTTGAAGTGAAGCTTTATTAAAAAAAAATCAAACAGGCTCCGATGCTGCAGGCTCTTTTTTGGACATCATTCAACCCCGGAATAATAAAAACGTCCTTTTTGGCCGTGCTTCACTCAGCTGAGAGACTTGAAACTCTCTGAGCCAATCACAGCGCGTTTCTAAACGCACTGTGATTGGCTCAGAGACTTCCAGGTCTCTCAGCTGAGTGAAGCACAGCCAAAAAGGACGTTTTTATTATTCCGGGGTTGAATGATGTCCAAAAAAGAGCCTGCAGCATCGGAGCCTGTTTGATTTTTTTTTAATAAAGCTTCGCTTAAAAAAAACGTCCATTTTGTGCGTCCTCCCCCCCCCCCCGCCCCGCAATAATAAAAATGTCCTTTTTGCTCCTGCTTCACTCAGCTGAGAGACTTGGAAGTAAGGGAGGGACATCCAAGCAAATAGAGCTGTGGCCGAGTGGTTAGAGCACCGGTCTTGTAATCCAGAGGTGGCAGGTTCAAATTCCACTAATAGTTCTGTTAAAATTGGAATGATTATTTTCTCCCCGTTTTTATTTATTTATTTGAACATTTGTTATTCTGCCATTCATGAACCTTTTCAAGACTAACAAGTTCCAAACTGCACTTGCTTGCTATGAGTGAAATTCAGTCAACACATTAGCAGAAGCCCTGGCTCCGATGCTGCAGGCTCTCAGCTCAGCTAAACGCGCTGTGATTGGCTCAGAAACTTTCGGGTCTCTCAGCTGAGGCCTGCAGCATCGGAGCCAGGGTTACCTTGCAGGAGGGGGAAAAGAGTTTAGCTCAGCTCGGCTCAATGCTTCCTTCACTGTGATTGGGTGGAAGATGGCGCTGGGCAGATGGAAATCCTGACAGTCTCCAGAATTGCTTCTATTTGGACCATGGTAGGTGCAGCGGATGCCTGCAGCATCGGAGCCTGTGATTTTTTTTATATAATACACTACAGTGAAGAACGTCCATAAAGGATGCTCCTGACGCGCACTTGAGGCGTATTTGGCATGTGCAGAGCAGCCAGCATAACGCTTTACTGCTCTGCGCATGCTTGACCGGCCGATTCTCCGACTGTTTTATGAGGGAATAGAGAATGCAAGTGAGCTACAATGAGTAGCTCATTTGCATTCCCTTTCCTTGATGCATAGCCGTTCCCTACCGATTCGCTATGGAATTCGGTAGGGAATGGCTCTAATGACGACTTTTATGCATCTGGCCCTCAGTGTTTTAAATCAGTCTCTATCACATTCCTCTTTGTCTATCTCTCGTTAATGCTGCAAATGCTTTGTGCTGCTAGCTGATGTTTTATACAACACTGCTACCTTGTGACAGAGTTGAAAATTGCAGTTTAATTTTTTCATGTTTTTGTAGCCGTGCAGTATGTATTCTAGTACCTGAACGCAAACTGGAAAGGAAATGCCTGCTGTTTCATGGCAACCTGGTGAAATTTGGTGTCTATTTCCTGTTATTATCTTGATCATTGAGTTTGTTGATCCTGCTGAGGACCCATTGTAATTTTACCTGGTTAGAGTGACTTCGAAGTATTCTAAGGTTCTCTCAGTGCTAGAACAGTTTTTTTTATTATTATTTCTGATGCTGCTGCATATTTGGTTTTGGCACTAGTACTATAAAACGTTTTTCTGGGATTTCATTTACTTTGGGTACTACCTGTTTAGGTATAAATAATTTTGGGGTACTGAGGCACCAATTGCTTGGGTGCTACAGAGAGGTTCTAGGTTAGACCCCTACACTTGACTTGAGATTCTGCAGTGACAGAATCAAGGGTACAGGAGTCAAGTGGCGGATTATCTGATCTTCCGGGGTAGAAGAGCAAAGGAAAACAGAATCCGACAGAAGTGAGTTTTTGGGACTTGTCTTGTGTTGATTACACAGGGTGTGGAATCAGGAGTAGACTTCAAGGGGTGGCAGGCTGGGTGAAGTGTACCCTAAGGTAAGGGCACAGTGGCACAGAGTATCAGAGTTCTCACCTCCTTAATAATTTATCATGGGTAGTACTAAAGTACCAAAGTAGAAGGAAAATCACAGAACATACATACAGTGGGGGAAATAAGTATTTGATCCCTTGCTGATTTTGTAAGTTTGCCCACTGACAAAGACATGAGCAGCCCATAATTGAAGGGTAGGTTATTGGTAACAGTGAGAGATAGCACATCACAAATTAAATCCGGAAAATCACATTGTGGAAAGTATATGAATTTATTTGCATTCTGCAGAGGGAAATAAGTATTTGATCCCCCACCAACCAGTAAGAGATCTGGCCCCTACAGACCAGGTAGATGCTCCAAATCAACTCGTTACCTGCATGACAGACAGCTGTCGGCAATGGTCACCTGTATGAAAGACACCTGTCCACAGACTCAGTGAATCAGTCAGACTCTAACCTCTACAAAATGGCCAAGAGCAAGGAGCTGTCTAAGGATGTCAGGGACAAGATCATACACCTGCACAAGGCTGGAATGGGCTACAAAACCATCAGTAAGACGCTGGGCGAGAAGGAGACAACTGTTGGTGCCATAGTAAGAAAATGGAAGAAGTACAAAATGACTGTCAATCGACAAAGATCTGGGGCTCCACGCAAAATCTCACCTCGTGGGGTATCCTTGATCATGAGGAAGGTTAGAAATCAGCCTACAACTACAAGGGGGGAACTTGTCAATGATCTCAAGGCAGCTGGGACCACTGTCACCACGAAAACCATTGGTAACACATTACGACATAACGGATTGCAATCCTGCAGTGCCCGCAAGGTCCCCCTGCTCCGGAAGGCACATGTGACGGCCCGTCTGAAGTTTGCCAGTGAACACCTGGATGATGCCGAGAGTGATTGGGAGAAGGTGCTGTGGTCAGATGAGACAAAAATTGAGCTCTTTGGCATGAACTCAACTCGCCGTGTTTGGAGGAAGAGAAATGCTGCCTATGACCCAAAGAACACCGTCCCCACTGTCAAGCATGGAGGTGGAAATGTTATGTTTTGGGGGTGTTTCTCTGCTAAGGGCACAGGACTACTTCACCGCATCAATGGGAGAATGGATGGGGCCATGTACCGTACAATTCTGAGTGACAACCTCCTTCCCTCCGCCAGGGCCTTAAAAATGGGTCGTGGCTGGGTCTTCCAGCACGACAATGACCCAAAACATACAGCCAAGGCAACAAAGGAGTGGCTCAGGAAGAAGCACATTAGGGTCATGGAGTGGCCTAGCCAGTCACCAGACCTTAATCCCATTGAAAACTTATGGAGGGAGCTGAAGCTGCGAGTTGTCAAGCGACAGCCCTGAACTCTTAATGATTTAGAGATGATCTGCAAAGAGGAGTGGACCAAAATACCTCCTGACATGTGTGCAAACCTCATCATCAACTACAAAAGACGTCTGACCGCTGTGCTTGCCAACAAGGGTTTTGCCACCAAGTATTAGGTCTTGTTTGCCAGAGGGATTAAATACTTATTTCCCTCTGCAGAATGCAAATAAATTCATATACTTTCCACAATGTGATTTTCCGGATTTAATTTGTGATGTGCTATCTCTCACTGTTACCAATAACCTACCCTTCAATTATGGGCTGCTCATGTCTTTGTCAGTGGGCAAACTTACAAAATCAGCAAGGGATCAAATACTTATTTCCCCCACTGTATATAACCTGTGCCACCAAAAACCTGAACAGTCACCGGCACTTTGCCAACATAGGGTGAGTGCCTCCAAACATAACATGGTCCTGCAAAATAGGGCAATCTGGTACTACCAAGATCAGATGTCCCCTGTGAGCCTCAACTTTCTGAAGACGTCCTATCAGAGGCCACGGAGGAAAAGCATACATTAGACTGACTGGCCATGATTGAAGAAGAGCGTCTACGCCCGAGCTTTGGGATCCTTGCGACGACTGAAGAACAGAGGAAGTTTTGCATTGCCGGCTGAGGCAAACAGATCCATCCCAGGCGATCCCCAACAATTGACCAGTTGCCGAAACGCCACTTCGCTTAGCGACCACTCTCCGGGATCGAGCCAGTGATGACTGAGAAAATCTGCCTGGACGTTTAGGACCCCTACCACATGAGCCGCTGAAAGAGCTACCAGATGGACCTCCGACCACTGAAGCAGCAGCGACGCCTCTCTCTCCAACGGCAGGCTCCTCGTCCCTCCTTGCCGATTGATATTTGCGACCGCCGTGGCATTGTCCAACATCACTCGAACTGCCTGGTCTCTCAGTATATGAAGAAACTTCTGGAGCGCCAGACAAATTGCTCCGGTCTCTAACAGACTGATTGAAAAACACGTCTCCTGGTGAGACCAGAGACCCTGAGCAAACTGTCCCTGACAGTCTGCTCCCCAGCCTTGGAGACTGGCATCTGTTGTCGTCACCACCGTCCAGCTGGGCTGTTCTAGCAGCATACCCTTGGTCACATTGGCCTCTCGGAGCCACCATCGAAGACTGGTCCTCACCTGGAGCGAAAGTGGCAACCTTTGATGAAGAGAATCTGTTTGGGATGACCATCTCAACAGAAGTGGACCTCTGGAGAGTCCTCATGTGAGCCCTGGCCCAGGGTTCTGCTTCGATTGCTGCCGCCATGGATCCCAGAACCTGAAGATAGTCCCTTGCCGACGGACTCGAAAACTGCAAGAACTGACAAATTTAAGTCTACAACTTGAGGAGCAGTCGCCAGACCAAAGGGAAGAGCCCGAAACTGAAAATGGCGACCCAGTACTGCAAAACGAAGGTAACGTTGACGCGCAGGACGAATAGGAATGGGGAAATAGGCCTCTGTAAAAGCGAGCGAAGTCAGAAACTCCCCTGACCGCACCGCAACAATGATGGACCACAAAGTCTCCATACGAAACGAGGGCACCTTGAGAGTTTGAATCACCGCCTTGAGATCTAAAATCAGTCGGAAGGTGTCCTCCTTTTTTGGGAACCAGAAAGTAGATGGAGTAACAGCCTTGACGCTGCTCCGCCAAAGGAACTGGACAAATGGCACCAAGGTCCAGAAGTCTGTTGAGAGTCTCTCTGACGGCACCGGCATTGAAGCAAGAACGGCAAAGGGATTCTATGAAGGCATCCGACAAAGGATGAGCAAACTATAATGCGTACACTTCTCGAATAACCTCTAATACCCACTGATCCGAAGTAATCTGGGCCCACCTCCCTTGAAATCGTGCCAGCCGAGCACCCACTGGAACTAGACGCTGGGCCCGCAAACGTTCATTGTTTAGGACAGGAAGAGGAGGAAAAGGAACCCCCTGCCTCTCGCCCCCCTCTACGACCTCCCTGAAAGGACTGAGTCCTTTGGAGAAATCTGGAGCGCTGCCCCTGAAAAACTTTGCCTGGCTGAAAACAACAAAAATCCCAGCCCCTACTGCGACCAGAGAAAGTGCCACGACCAGACCCCCTAGGACGATCCTCCAGCAACCTTGGAACTTTAGCCTCACCCAGGCTATGCACCAACTTGTCTAATTCTTCACCAAACAGAAAAGAACCCCTAAAGGGAAATTTACTAAGCTTGGACTTAGAAGCCGCAACCACGCAGCCAAAGCATACAATGGGCCATGACCGAAAGAGCCATAGACTTAGAAGAAGCCTGAAGCAAATCATAAAGAGCTTCAGCCAAAAAAGCTGAACCCATTTCCAGCTTTGCCACCTCATTATCAATTGCTGAAAGATCATCTGAAGAACGGTCCAACACTCTCCCTGACCAGAGGAAACAAGCTCTCGCTACCAGGAACCCACAAATTGCAGCCTGCACTGCCAGATCAGAAACAGCAAAGGAAGGGCACAGGTACAAATCAAAGTAGGGTATACACAAAAAGTAGCACATATGAGTTGTCTTGTTGGGCAGACTCGATGGACCGTGCAGGTCTTTTTCTGCCGTCATCTACTATGTTACTATGAATTCTTCAGCAAAGCTTCAATACGATGATCCTGGGAATCTCACAGAGCTATACCACCATCCACCGGACGAAAAGCAGAACCAGGAATCTCCCACTGGGCCTGAATAATATCCTGATGCATAGGAAAGGACTTACCAGCTCTGCGAATACCCTTGACCAGCAAATCTACCTTTCTAGGCTCAGACACCTGAAGATCCTGATCATTAAAATGCAAAGTATAAGAAACCTGCGAGATAAGCTCTTGAAGGTCATCTTTATGAAAAATCCTGACCCCCGAAGGATCCTCTACCACAGGAAGAGATTATTCACCTTCTGCCGTGTGCTCCAGCTCCTCAGCAAACTGTTCCTCAGGAGAACATACCTCCTCATCTAAGGCAGGCATCTCCTGATCCGGAGAAAAAGAAAAATCTTGCTCCTCCTCAGAGAATCTAAAATGCTTTTGAGCTATAGAAGTACCCTCCATAACACTTCTCCCAGGAGGGACCACAGGCGCAGCTTTGTGCAGGAGAAAAGCCTGGTACATCTGTACCATGAATTCAGGAAGAAAACCTCCTTCCCCCGCAGGCAAAACAGGTGTTTGTGAAACAGAAACAGGCCCAGCAGGCAGAAGAGCCAGAGCAGCAGCAGACGGCGAGGCATCCAAGATTGCAGCGTTTCCCACCGAAATCGGCACCCGGGAGGGGTGGGACACACACACGCAACCGCCGACAAAACAGCAGAATTGGACCCCCCCCCCCCCCCCCCCCCCCCATCAGCGACAGACGATTTTCCCGGTCCTGCACCCTGGTCCTCCGCAGCGGTGCAGTACCTACACACCCAATCGAACTGAGCCCTCGCTGTTGACAGACGGAGCAGCGCCGGAGTTTCTCTGACATCACGAAAGAAACAGCTGATCACCAAAACAAAGACACGAAGGAGCTGCTCTGCTCGGCTTTTTAAAGAAACAGACCCAGAACGGCTCTGCATAAACCAGCAGACCGGGTGGCCCAAAATTTTATCTTTTCTCCCAAGTTGAGTGGAGGAGTGGCCTAGTGGTTAGGGTGGTGGCCTCTGGTCATGGGGAACTGAGGAACTGAGTTCGATTCCCACATCAGGCACAGGTCCTTGTGACTCTGGGCAAGTCACTTAACCCTCCATTGCCCCAGGTACAAATAAGTACCTGTATATGTAAGCCGCATTGAGCCTGCCATGAGTGGGAAAGCACGGGGTACAAATGTAACTAAAAAAAAAAAAAAAGTAGCTGCCTATCCCCACCTGAGATGTATTATTTCTTTGTTTCTAATTTTCTTGATATCTAATGTACCTTAATTGCATCAATACTTTGCTCTTCTCACACCGTTAATGATGATTGTCATTGCAGCATAATGTAAGCCACACTGAGCCTGCAAAGAGGTGGGAAAATGTGGGATACAAATGCAGCAAATAATATAAATAAATAATAAATAAATAAATAAATAAATAAATAAATAAATAAATAAAAGAACAGAAAGAAAGGACTGAGACTAAAGGACTCACCACCTGCTGGAGACTGAGATTACTGGATCTTTCTCTAGCTGGCAAGGGCTCTTATTGGCTAGCTAGAGTCACAGTTTTTTTTCTCAGTCTCCACCTGCTGGAAGGCGTGCACAACCCATTAGTCACATTCTAGGCCGGTCCGGAGGGACGCTAAGGAAAGAAAACTTAGAAGGGGAAAACTAAGAAGAAAAACTACAGAATATTCTCTCTCTCTCTCTAAGAAAAAAGAAAACAAGCGGAAAAAACTCACGACAAATCTGTCAGAGAAAACTCTTTCCCAGGCCTCAATGAGGAGCCCAGAAGGACACCTGCCGCACCTCAATGCGGAGCAAAAGAAACTGAGTCGTGCTCACGCGGCGGTCGGTAAATCGGTCCATAAATGCGCGCCAGAAGACTCTGGGAAAACTTTTTTTATATTTTCTTGCAAAATGCCGGTTCCCGGGCTGACGCGGACGTCGACCCCATGTGTGAGAACAAGCAGCTTGCTTGTCCTCGGAGGAACAGTGGTGTACACTAAGAGCAATAAAATTATAATGGGTTAAAATAAAACTGAGAAGAATGCCAAATCAATATAGAACAGAGTAGCTAAGTACAGAGAGAAAGATAGACTAGATTAGGTCCCAAAAAGTGGCTTACATAAAAATATCATCTGGAAGTGGATTTCCAGATCTGTTTTATCAAATAAATTAAACTGAAAAGGTGTCTGAGCAGGAACAGTTTGAGGTGAGCTTTAAGCGAATGCTACATACCTGTAGAAGGTATTCTCCAAGGACAGCAGGCTGATTGTTCTCACTGATGGGTGACGTCCACAGCAGCCCCTCCAATCCGGAATCTTCACGAGCAAAGTCTTTGCTAGCCCTTGCGTGCCGATGCACACCGCGCATGCGCGGCCGTCTTCCCGCCCGAAACCGTCTCGTGCCGGCCAGTCTCATATGTAGCAAGACAAAGAGAAGGGAAGACACAACTCCAAAGGGGAGGCGGGCGGGTTTGTGAGAACAATCAGCCTGCTGTCCTTGGAGAATACCTTCTACAGGTATGTAGCATTCGCTTTCTCCGAGGACAAGCAGGCTGCTTGTTCTCACTGATGGAGTATCCCTAGCCCCCAGGCTCACTCAAAACAACAACCATGGTCAATTGGGCCTCGCAACGGCGAGGACATAACTGAGATTGACCTAACAATTTATCCAACTAACTGAGAGTGCAGCCTGGAACAGAATAAACATGGGCCTAGGGGGGTGGAGTTGGATTCTATACCCCGAACAGATTCTGAAGCACTGACTGCCCGAACCGACTGTCGCGTCGGGTATCCTGCTGCAGGCAGTAATGAGATGTGAATGTGTGGACAGATGACCACGTCGCAGCTTTGCAAATCTCTTCAATAGTGGCTGACTTCAAGTGGGCTACCGACGCTGCCATGGCTCTAACATTATGAGCCGTGACATGACCCTCAAAAGCCAGCCCCGCCTGGGCGTAAGTGAAGGAAATGTAATCTGCTAGCCAATTGGATATGGTGCGTTTCCCCACAGCCACTCCCCTCCTGTTGGGATCAAAAGAAACAAACAATTGGGCGGACTGTCTGTTGGGCTGTGTCCGCTCCAGATAGGCCAATGCTCTCTTGCAGTCCAATGTGTGCAGCTGACGTTCAGCAGGGCAGGAACGAGGACGGGGAAAGAATGTTGGCAAGACAATTGACTGGTTCAGATGGAACTCCGACACAACCTTTGGCAAGAACTTAGGATGAGTGCTGAGGACTACTCTGTTATGATGAAATTTGGTGTAAGGGGCCTGGGCTACCAGGGCCTGAAGGTCACTGACTCTACGAACTGAATTAACTGCCACCAAGAAAATGACCTTCCAGGTCAAGTACTTCAGATGGCAGGAATTCAGTGGCTCAAAAGGAGGTTTCATCAGCTGGGTGAGAACGACATTGAGATCCCATGACACTGTAGGAGGCTTGACAGGGGGCTTTGACAAAAGCAAACCTCTCATGAAGCGAACAACTAAAGGCTGTCCCGAGATCGGCTTACCTTCCACACGATAATGGTATGCACTGATTGCACTAAGGTGAACCCTTACAGAGTTGGTCTTGAGACCAGACTCAGACAAGTGCAGAAGGTATTCAAGCAGGGTCTGTGTAGGACAAGAGCGAGGATCTAGGGCCTTGCTGTCACACCAGACGGCAAACCTCCTCCACAGAAAGAAGTAACTCCTCTTAGTGGAATCTTTCCTGGAAGCAAGCAAGATGCGGGAGACACCCTCTGACAGACTCAAAGAGGCAAAGTCTACGCTCTCAACATCCAGGCCGTGAGAGCCAGGGACCGGAGGTTGGGATGCAGAAGCGCCCCTTTCGTCCTGTGTGATGAGGGTCGGAAAACATTCCAATCTCCACGGTTCTTCGGAGGACAACTCCAGAAGAAGAGGGAACCAGATCTGACGCGGCCAAAAAGGAACAATCAGAATCATGGTGCCTCGGTCTTGCTTGAGTTTCAACAAAGTCTTCCCCACCAGAGGTATGGGAGGATAAGCATACAGCAGACCCTCCCCGCAGTCCAGGAGGAAGGCATCCGATGCCAGTCTGCCGTGGGCCTGAAGCCTGGAACAGAACTGAGGGACTTTGTGGTTGGCTCGAGATGCGAAGAGATCTACCAAGGGGGTGCCCCACACCTGGAAGATCTGTCACACTACACGGGAATTGAGCGACCACTCGTGAGGTTGCATAATCCTGCTCAACCTGTCGGCCAGACTGTTGTTTACGCCTGCCAGATATGTGGCTTGGAGCACCATGCCGTGACGGCGAGCCCAGAGCCACATGCTGACGGCTTCCTGACACAGGGGGCGAGATCCGGTGCCCCCCTGCTTGTTGATGTAATACATGGCAACCTGGTTGTCTGTCTGAATTTGGATAATTTGGTGGAACAGCCGATCTCTGAAAGCCTTCAGAGCGTTCCAGACCGCTCGTAACTCCAGAAGATTGATCTGCAGATCGCGTTCCTGGAGGGACCAGCTTCCTTGGGTGTGAAGCCCATCGACATGAGCTCCCCACCCCAGGAGAGACGCATCCGTGGTCAGCACTTTTTGCGGCTGAGGAATTTGGAAAGGACGTCCCAGAGTCAAATTGGACCAAATCGTCCACCAATACAGGGATTTGAGAAAACTCGTGGACAGGTGGATCACGTCTTCTAGATCCCC
>NW_021963082.1:0-173352 GCF_901765095.1 Microcaecilia unicolor | reverse complement strand
TCTCGCCGGCGAAATCGAAAACTCGTAATTGCGGTAGGCACCAAAAACGAGGGGAAGAAAAAATTCGACCCGAGGCCTGAAAAAAGGCCTACCCCGAAGACGAAAGAAAACTTACCGGGGCAAAAACTGGAAGTAGCAAGAAGGGAGAAAGACCGGAAAGGTCCTCTTCCAAATCTTTTATTTTATTTTTTTTTTTGTAGCGAAACCAAAAAAGGAGACGCGCGAGGTCAACTTTAGGGGCGCGAACGGCGAAACACGACCGTACCGAGCGCGGACAAAAGAAGATTGGCCGGCACGAGCCGGTTTCGGGTGGGAAGACGGCCGCACATGCGGTGCGCATCGGCGCGCGAGGGCTAGCAAAGACTTTGCTAGTGAAGATTCCGGATTGGAGGGGCTGCCGTGGACGTCACCCATCAATGAGAACAAGCAGCCTGCTTGTCCTCGGAGAAAATATGATACACGTATGTTCACTTCTTAAATTGTGAGGGAGAGAAATCCAGATATGATAATCAATTAAGCTGAAAGCAGAATGGTGAGCACCTTCTAGGCGAGCACATGATGGGCATGAGACAGAGAGGAGCAATTCAGAAGACAAATGGAGAGGATGGGATGGTTTGTATGGACACACCTGTGAGGAATAGTAGTCAGGCGTGGTGGAGTAGAACGTTTTGTAAATCAAAGTAAGAATTTATGTTTAAATCTTTTTTTTTTTTATTGAAGCTTCAAAACAAAGTATAACCCAGTGGTTCCCAAACCTGGTCCTGGAGGTTTTGTGATATCCACAATGAATATTCATGGTAGAGATTTGCATACAGTGGAGGAAGTGCAGGGCAAATTTCTCTCATGAATATTCATTGTGAGTATCCTGAAAACCTGACTGGCTGGGGTGCCTCCAGGATCAGGTTTGGAAACCACTGGTATAACCAATAGACAAACTTTAATTACAGCTTATTATCCAACTCTACCCCTCGCCCCCCCCCCCCCCCTTCCACCCATCCCTCTCTATTGGCTCAAGCTGAAGTTCAAGGTTATATATTAAACTGATAGCTCCTGGCTTTAGAAGGTAAAGTGAGCCAAAAAGGTTCCTAAGTCTCACGAAACCGGCAGCCCGGTCCATTATCCAAAGCTGTAATCCCTTGTCTGTCTAAGTGCCTCTGTACCAGTAAGAGTGATCGCCAACATGACAAAGTCAGGCCTCAATCCGTCAGCCAGGTTAATAAAATTTCTTTGATGCTAAAAGGAATAGCTTGCTGAATAAAACTCTTAAAGCCCACAGGTGGTGGATTTGTGTAGGTGCAACAGTTAAAAAGGAGCAATGGGCCATAGGTGACTGTATAGTCCCAACAGGTACCCACTGCACGTAGCACTCTTCTCTAAAGACTGCTTATGACAGGGGCAAGACCAAAACATGTGGCCAAGAGTGGCTGAAGTGGCCCCACACTTAACACATTTTGCACTTTGCACCAGAGCAAAAATCAGTGAAAAGTGGAGTCTTAGCAAAAACTTGTAAAGCATTTTTCTCTGTTGCATAGACAATAGTTGAGAGTGAAGTTGTTTTATGTAACGCTTGCAATGTTCTACTGTTATAATACACTGTAGTTCTTGATACCAGCGGGATGATAGAATTGATAGTTCAGCTTGGGCGTAGTGTCTTTCAAATGCTGATGATGGTATTTTAGAGACACCGATTATTGTGATCCCAACGTATAAGCTTCCGACAGTGTATTTGTCACATCTTCTGTTAGATCAGTCCAAGTTAGGGAAGAAACAATGTCTAAGTTGTAAGTAGGCAAAATATTGTGCTGGAGGTATCCTGTAAGCGAGTTGAAGATATTCAAATGACCTAATTCCCCCTTCCTCAGTCACAACTTGGGCTAAGTACATAAGACCATTCAGAGTCCATTGGGCAAACACACTTTTACCCTATCCCGGGGGGAAGGCTGGGTAATTACAAATGGATAAATATGGGGTTACCTTAGATGAGAAATGATACCTCCTGCATATCCACCGCCACACTTCCCTTAAGGATTTGAGCATGGGATAATTTTGGAAAACATTAGAAGGTAACTTGCTTGAAGTGTTTAAAATATGGCTAAAGTGTATCCCAGGGCCTACCGCTGTTTCAACAGATATTACGGAGAAATCTTCTGAGCCTCTGAACCAGTCATTAACATGGCACATGTCACAGGCCACCGTCAGATTTCTTAGGTTCAAGAGCCCCATCCCACCATGACTTTTGGGGGTTTGTATCAATGTCAGTGGCAACCTAGGTTTTCTACCTTTCCACAAATAAGATTGCAGAAGTTTCTTTAACTTCCATTCCTCCCTAACCCGTACTTATAGGGGAAGCTGCTGAAAACAGGTAAAGCCATTTGAGGATGAGAATCATATTAAATAGGGAAATCCGACCCCATAGGGAGAGTGGCTAGACCTCCCAGAAAGTAAGTTTTAGCCTAGTTTCTTCTAGCAGAGGGGTAACATTAACTCTGTATAAAATAGAGAGATCAGCAGGTAAAACAACCCCAAGATAACTCAGTGCTGTATCCTCCCAACACCCTGCCAGCCCTGTTTTATGGTTGGGTCTAATGCCAGCACTTTAGACTTATCATAATTGAATGTAAACCCTGAAACTTTGCCAAAGTGTTGAAGTATGGAGCGCATGGGAGGCAGCGAGGTTTGTGGTGAAGTAAGCACTACCAAAATATCGTCTGCATAAGCTAACGCCTTAATGGTCTGTTCTTGGATCCTCACTCCCTTCACCACTGGTGAGTCGTTCAGTGTTCAAATCAATGGCTCCAGGGAAAGGTCAAATAATAGTGGAGATAAGGGGCAGCCTTGACAAGTACCTCGTATTTCAAACCCAAGAGATCTACCACCACTTACTAACAGTTGGGCCTGTGGACCCGTATACAGAGCTTGAACCACCTGAAAATACCAATCGGGGGTCTCACCCATTGTAACGCCTGGAAAAGATATGCCCAGTTCACCTGGTCAAATGCCTTGGCGGCATCCAGACTGACCATTTATGCACCTGACAGTGAGAAATAGGAGACCTTTCTGGATATTAATTACAGAATGCCTTTTTGAGACAAACCCCACTTGAGCAGGGCTGATCAGATTGGGGAGGAAACAAGTCAACCTAGATGCTAACAGCCCAGCCAGTAATTTAATATCAACGTTTAGTAAAGAGATTGGGCGATAGGGACTTCTTGGGGCTTCACTGGTTTCAGAAGCAGAGTAATTAACGCTGTATTTTCATGCTGCGGAAACGCACTGGAGTCTACCACCCATCGGTAATAATCTAAAAGGGGTCCCATAAGAGAAGCTTGTAGGATCTTGTAAAATTCTCTGGAGAACCCTTCCGATCCAGATGCTGAGTAGGGTTTAAGACGCTTAATTATGCGCTGAAGCTCTTTAGGATGCAATGAAGCATTCAAAGACTGCCGAGGCCTCCGTGCCATAGACAAAAAGGTCTCCTCCCCTCCACCGGGGCCAGGCATCTTGTGCAAAGACTTTGAAAGTGAGCCCGTAAGAGCTGCACCATCCGGTCGGGACGACTGACTATTCGACTCATGTTATCACATATGGCACAAATTGTACGATTCTCCTCCAAGACTTCACCACCTGAATCAGCATTCCCCCAGGTTTATTTCCTGCTCTGTGTCTGCTCCTGTAGAAGGGAGTTTAAAGTGATTTGAAGTAACAAATAGCTTTCCTTGTTACAGCAGTAGGGGCCCCTTTCATATGCCTGCTTTGCTTGCAGTAGTTGAGATTCTAAATTTTGGAAACTTTGAGCCACCTATTTGCAGGACACCACCTTGTAAGCAATGATCTCTCTGCGTCAGAGGCGTAGCCAGGTTCTGATCTCAGGGGGAGCAGACTTTTATAAAATAGGCGCCGGTTGGTGTCAGCTAGACAGCAGTGTCTGTGTTGTTTGCTGAGGTGCTATGGCGGGCAATGATTAATACAGGCTGTCTCTGTTGCGTCCTGCCTACAAGGAAACAGTAAGTTACATCAGGAGGCAGGACGCAGAAGAGGTTCCTGGACTGGCCAGAGCAAGCAACCTGTCTTCTTAACTACAAAGTAAAAATATTCAAGAATAGCACACACATTCCTTCCACTGCTAGACACCTTGTTTAAATCATATGGGCTTTTGTTTGTGTGGTGACTGGCAAGGGGGTACTCCAGGACTGCCCTAGAACACAAAACTTACCACACCATAACAGCCCTAACCCACCTATCAGAAGAGAGTGCTATATATATTACACTGGACCGTGGAGCACCAATATACTTACTATTGGAAAACTGGAACAAAGTTACACATTCCTACACAGACACTACATGCTAGCAGAATCCTTCACCTCAGTCACTCATGCAGAACATGGACAGACCCTCATCTATATAAACATAAGATTAGCCATACTGGGTCAGGCCAATGGTCCATCTAGCCCAGTATCCTATTCCAACAGTAACCAACCCAGGTCACAAGCACCTGGCAGAAACCCAAATTGTGACAACATTCCATTCTACCAATCTAATACAGAATAGGGAGCCACAACAAAAAAAAACCAAAACACCAACAACAGAATTGGAATAGAGACCCCCCCCACTCTCTGTCCAAGGAAGCCAGACTCTATAAACAGTGCAATACTAGCAGAGAAGAGACAGAAATGCATTTTCTCCTGTACACTTTACAAAGCAGGTACATCTCAGTCCTTACAAAGTATTAAATAACATTTTCTACCTTTGTTGTCTGGGAATTTGGCTGGTCCCAGTCTTTTTTTCCATATTCCATGAATATGGATTACAAATTCTTTTCCAGGCTGGCCTTTCCATTTCTTCTCTCACCTCTTGTCTTCTTCCTTTCCTTCTCTCCATCTGTTTGGCACTGATCTTGCATTTTACGACCCCACTATCAAATAGCTGTGTATAGAGCTGGCACATGATCCAGTTCCAGAAGAGAGATTTTTCAACCAGTCCTAGTGTGAACTCACATCCCAAATTCATATGGGATTTGTAGTCCCTGATTCTACCCATCAAAATCTGGCTTCAGTACATCCAAAATGACTTAAGAAAATGCACTTGGATCCCTCTATACTGTTTGAACAATTTATTTTCTCATTTGCTTTGGCCCCGCTGTCTCTCTTCTGTTTTTCTCCGTTTCTTCTGCTATTACAGGGTCTTTTGCCCATCTGATTTCTTCTGTTTCCAAGTGCACCAACCTTCTTTCCTCTGCACCACTATTTGTCTTGTCCAGCATCTCCCTTCTGTGTCCCTTGTCCCTATCTAACCTCAAGTTCAGCATCTGCCATTTCTGTGTCCCCATCTCCCCCCTTTTTCAGCACAAACCTACCTGGTCTCCTCATCTCTCCCTTTTCTAGCATCTGCCATCCAGGTGTCCCCATCTCTCCCTTTATCTAGCATTGCCCTGTGTCCCTATCTCCCCCTTTTTCCAGCACTACCTCTGTGTTACCATCTTCTCCCTTTTCCAGCATTATCTCTTTTCACCATTGTCCCCATATCTCCAGTCCTCCTTCCAGTGGCGCCCCTCTGTGTCCCTATCTCCTCCTCCCCTTCTCAGCAGTGCCTCTCTGTGTCCCTATCTTCCCCCCCTTTTCAGTAGTGCCCCTGTGTCCCTATCTTCCCCCCCTTTTCAGTAGTGCCCCTGTGTCCCCATTTCTTAATTTTCCAGCACTGCCTCTTTGAGTTCCAATGTCCCTCTCCTCTCCCTGTCCAGTATTGACTCTGTGTCTTTTTCCCTCCCTGTCCAGCATTTACCCTTCTCTCTCCCCATGTTAACCTTCTTCCGCATCTCCTTCAGCACTCCTCATCCTCCTTGGGGCCACATATCTCCCTGGCCTGCTCCCACAGTCCATCCTCTGGCAGTTCCAAGGAGGTTTAATAGACAGGACGCCAAGTGACATCAAAATGTTGAAACCAATTAGGCCAATCTCACTTTTCCATTCCCCACGCACCTCTCAAAACAATGCAAGCAAACCTATGAGCTGCTGCATCCACATTGTCACTCTTTATTGTTAAAAAAAAATCCTTTATCCTCCACATTTTAAGACACTGTCTAACCTGCTGGATAGTGACGGCACGAGGGAAGCAAGTTTGGTCCAGTGAAGACTGACTCAAAATAACCTGTTTCTTAGCTGGGCCCTAGTATTACCATATTAAAAATGCAACCATACCATGCCTCTGTAGCTATGTTCCACTAATGTTAAACAGTTAACTGGATTTCTTGAAAGGATTATATAAACGTAGGATGCATGACTAGGGGCACAAACATACACTTATTTATTCAATATCACAATTGCTCATGTAGAGCCACAAAAGAACTTTTTAGGGCAGATAGTGTTCCTTTTATTATCGACCAGATAGAGATAAGAGTTTTCAGTTTTGGCATAAGTCATCACAAGAACAAAATATAAGAAAACCAGTGGACTGAATTAGGGACTTATATCCCATTTATGTTTAAACAAAAGAGATCTGCATGAAACAAAATATGTATTTTTATTTATAAAACTACTTGCCCCTGAAACACGTTCAAAACAGAATAATCCCTTTGTGTATCTAAAAGGTAAACATCTACAAAAGATGTGATTCCATGTGCCCCAACAAAAGGAGAGTTTATTTAATTTCAGTACATTCCATCATCTTTATAACACACCAGGCTTCCAAAGGCAGATTACAACTACAGTTAAGATGAACCCATCCGGAAACCGGATACCCTCACTGAAATCTGGACATCTATATATAAGAATAGTGGAAAAAAATAAGCACAAAGTATAGAGTTTATAATTGCAGTTTCTACCAGCTACAATAATTTTTGAAGCTGTTTTAGTGATAGTCAATTGTTATTTCTTTTCTCCTCCACCTTTTAAGATGGAGCAACATTAAAAAATGATAAGGTGGATGCAGAAGCTCATAAATTTGTTTGTTTGCTTGCTTTGTTTTGAGTGGGGGATGGAAAGTGGAAGATTCAAATTGGCTTCCTTACCCCTTGCTTACAGTGGACTAGATAGGTGGTTCACTTCCACTCTGGTGTTGGGCAGCGCTTTCTCCCTCTCTTCTGGCCGCTCTCCCCATCCGCGTGGTCTGGTCTCTTTTACTATCGGAAGCGCCATCGTTCTCCCTCCAGCAGCACCACCGGTGGCGATTCCCATAGTCAGCTTCTGACAGGCTAGCGTGCGTCGTCGGGGCCTCTCCTCAGGGGCGTCCCGCCTACTCTGTAACTTCCTGTTTTCTGCAGAGGCGGGGACGCGCCTGAGGAGAGGCCCCGACGACGCACGCTAGCCTGTCAGAAGCTGACTATGGGAATCGCCACCGGCGGTGCTGCTGGAGGGAGAATGACGGCGCTTCCGATAGTAAAAGAGACCAGACCACGCGGATGGGGATAGCGGCCAGAAGAGGCAGGAAGATTGAAGCCTCGCTTGGGAGAGGGCAAGAAGCGCACAGGCGCCATTTTTTCTACAAACCTGTTTGAGGGAGCGACCGCTCCCCCTGCGCCCCACCTAGCTACGCCACTGCTCTGCGTAATACCGCCTTAGCCGTACACCACAATAATTGCAGTTGATTTAAGTGTAGTTGATTATGAGCAAGGAAAGACTCCCACCTAGAGTCAAATAAGCATGAAACTCTTTATTGTAAGCTAGATATCTGGGGAACCTCCACCCCAGGGCCACCTGAAAGTTCACCGTTGCCTCCAGATCAATCCATACGTGTGAGTGAAAAGAAATTACATCTATCCCTATCTGTGCCTCAGTGACCATAGGAAACGAGGAGACCAAAATGTATTTAACTGCGCGAGTGTGTCGTGCGTCTGAGATCTATGCGTGAAATCCCTTTCGCACGGGTGCAGCAGTCTCCAAGCATCCACCAGGGAGAGAGAAGTGCAAAAAGACTGCAACATCCTGGTTTATAATCATGAACCCGGCCTGCAACTACTGTGCTGTCTAGAGATGGATCTGCTAGAAGATTCATGTCTTCCAGTACCAATAGAACATTGCCTTGATAGGGCAATAGCTTGTCCATTAGGGTGTGGAAAAATGTAGAATCGTAAGGAATTGGTCCATATAAGGTTAACAGATATAATTCCCCTTCTGATATGCAGGCTACTGTTTATAAATCAATATCACCACTCCTCCCTTCCACCCACCAGATGACACAAACTGCATCTTCCCCACCCAGGACTGTTAAGGCTTCCAATGTTCACGATCCAAGAGGTGGGTCTCTTGGATGCAGGCAATATCAGTCTTCTGTCTTTTTAAAGCAGCTAATATTTTCTTATGCTTAATATGAGAGGTTATCCCCCCTCCAACATTCCAAGTTATGATCCCACACTGAGGCACTGACATTCACATTGCACTAGAGTACCGATTATCATGACGACTTATCTGGTCTGGAGAGCCCAGCCTTCCCCCAGACCTTGCAAAACACCCATTACCCCATTAGCATGACATCCACTAAGATCTTGAAAGCCACATTTTTCATCAGTTAGCCACAAATCCCCACCCACCTTACCCAAAATTATACATAAACCAACAACCTTGGAACACCTTGTACAAATATTCTCTTTAACATAATCCACATGACCTTTCCCCTCCACAACAGAGGGTTCCCATATCAAGGACCAGCAAATAACCAAATACTTTTGAATCCCAAAACCTCCCTCCTTCCCGCCCAAACTCCCTCCCTTCCCAGAAGTAATCTCAAAACCCCACCTCCCTGACCGTCTGTCTGCCATGGCAGAGAACTGATCACAAAATGTTAAGGTCCCAACCCAACCCCAGCTACAGAATACATCCAGAGCAATGAAATGTTCTAATAAGATAATCCAGCTTAAGACTCTAAACACTTGAAAAAGACAGTTATGCAGAACGCTGTATAAGGACTAACATCAATTAGATAAGATCCCTTTTGTAATCCAACAATTTCAGTAAAATATGCTCCTCCTCCATGCTGTAGGTACAACTGAGGTGGCAATACTTCGCCCTTTCACTCTGCAAGAGTATTGAGATAATCTTGTGCATAAGACACTGTTTCATAGGTAATCTACTTCCTGGCCATAGCCACATTTAGAAGTGCAGGATAAAGGAGAATAAAGCAGACTTTTTTTTTTTTTTCATATAATGCTGCACAAATAGGCGTAAAACACCTCTGCTTCTCTTGCACTGCTATCGAGGAATCCTAGAAAAGTTAGGTTAGAGTGTCACGTTTAAGTTTATAATCACATAATATTTCTGTTTTATGTGCATAGTTCTGGATTTTTATGACAACCCAGGGTCTCTGTCGGCCATCTTGAAAATGGCCAATTCTGTGTGCCCTCTCTATACAGAAAGGGTCAAAGCTGTCGGAAAGAGCAAATTCTTTAAGCAGCCATTGTTCTAGGAGAGTGGCTAAATACCACTTAGGTAGGTATTCTGACAGCCTCACTATATGGAGGCTGCTGTGGTGCGACCGGTTTTCTAGATCCTCGAGTTTGTCTGCCTGCTCCTGGAGCTTCCGCTTCATGTCTGCCAGTTCCGGACTCTGTTGTGCTGTTGTATCTTAAGTAAGATACCCGTTTCTGTAATCCAGAGGTTCTTTTTGTCATCTCTGTCAGCATTGCTTCCACTTTACTAAACTGTCCAGTAAGATGCTCAAAGCGAGGTTCAAGAGCCGCTCCCACCGCAGCACTAATCTGCGCCAGTTATCGATCAGAGAACTCTAAACCTGGTTGCAGTACCACTGCCATCTTGGGCTCCACACCTTGTGGTTTGGTACCACATATTGTTCCATGAGAGGTTCCAATGAAGTAGTCGCCTGTTGTTGCCCAAATCAATGAGCAGAAAGGTTAGTTTTCAGCTGAGGGAAGCGTGGGGACCCCGGAGCAGCGCTAACCCACAGCTACTGCTCTCAGAGCATCATGTGATCTCCCCCCAGAATTTTGCATTTATAGCAGACCAATCACTCAGACTGGCAACCGACACCTAATTAGGAGACTTTAACTTGATGCCCATTTACCAAATTCTGGACAGGGACCACTTCAAATTGGCACTTGCTGGAGAAGTCCATAGCAGATGGACTTTGTAGCTCTGTGACTGAGATTACCAATAACTCAGTAATGACTGTGCTGTAGCAGACAAATGTTGGCTCAAGCACCATGGAAACAAACTTGCAGAGCCACTTCTGGCATTATCTTGTGAATTTGGGTCAAGCTTCAATATACATTGCTTAAGGAGAAAAGCTTACTCTCTTCTGTTGTCAAACCACACCTAAAAATACTAAATACACTGGGAGGGCATTAAGAAGTTCTTCTAGAAATTCACCACCCAAGAAATTGCAAAAGTTGTACCACTTGAGAGGTGGCTTACCTGCTCTCTTCAGTTATCCAGATATACTGAGAAGTGCTGCTGTCTTGATCACCATCAGCTTCAAGAATGTGCACAGTGCTGTGGCCAGTCTAAAACAGAAGGGCATGAAACCGATAGGGATGACCTAAAATTGCAAACCACAGAAAACATTGATGTGGTTGCCAAATAGAGAGTTGCACGGGGAAAGAAATCCAACCAGTCCCCGCTGGAATCTAACCTGTCCCCATTTGTCCCCGTAGGGAATCTAACCCGTCCCCGTCGGGAATTTAACCCATCCCCACCTGAACCCGCGGGAATCTAACCTGTCCCCGCAAGAATTTAATGGTACTTTAAAAAAGAAAATTCATGTCTGCTCTCTGGGTTCGAGCTGCAGCACTGCAGGCATGGAAGGAACAGAAGTTGGAACACTGGTGCGCACAAGTAAGACTTCCCTGATTCACTGGCACTTTGTGCTAAGAGATCACCAAATGCACACGCCAATAGGTCAGGTGACATCTGATGCTCGTGCCTATGTCACAGCTGAGGTTTGCACATCAGCCCGGGAGCAGAGAGGATTAATAGTAACATAGTAAATGACAGAAGATAAAAACCGGAACGGTCCATCCAGTCTGCTCAACAAACAATTATTATCAATTCATGATTAAAACAATGAATGTGATATTATATACTTCATTACGGTCTTTCTGTGGCATTTCTGGGACATAGACCATAGAAGTCCGCCTGGCCCTATCCTTATGTTCCAACTGCTGGAGTTGCCCTTGAAGCCCACTCCAGCCTATTTATCGTCTCATTTGCTGGACACAGACTTTAAAAGTCTGACCAGCATTGGCCTCATGTTTCAGCCACTAAAGTTGCTGTCTAAGCCCTTTCCAGCCTATCTTAAACCAGATTGCCATATATGAGACACAGACCATACAGGTCTCCCGGTATCAGCCCTAGTCAGCATCTAAGTGTCACTCGACACATCTACACACATTCAACTATTTAAGTTTAGTTTCTTTTATAACTTCCATTTTCTAATTAGAGATCCTCTATGTTTATCCCATGCCTTTTTGAATTTCATCACCATTTGTATCTCTACCACCTCCTTAATGGAGACTTTCTACATCTGTGCTGTTAAAGCAAGGAGGAGGAGGAGACAGAACTCAAAGGACTTGGCACTTGGTAGGTAAGAGGCTGGTGCAAGTGCAGCATACACTTCCATGGGAACCCCGCAGGAACGGCTTCCGTCCCCGTGGGATCCCCGCAGGAACTGCTTCTGTCCCCGTGGGATCCCCGCAGGAACTGCTTCCGTCTCCGCGGGATCCCCGCAGGAACTGCTTCCGTCTCCGCGGGATCCCTGCAGAACTGCTTCTGTCTCTGCGGGAATCCCATGGGATTCCCACGAACCCCATTCCAGTGCAAGGTAAAATTATGTATCATACCTGATAATTTTCTTTCCATTAATCATAGCTGATCAATCCATAGACTGGTGGGTTGTGTCCATCTACCAGCAGGTGGAGATAGAGAGCAATCCTTTTGCCTCCCTAAATGTGGTCATGTGCTGCCGGAAACTCCTCAGTATGTCGATATCCAAGCTCCATCCGCAGGACTCAGCACTTAGAGAATTACACCCACAAAGGGACACTCTGCCCAGCTCACCACCGCCGAAACGGGGGAGGGGAATTAACCCAGCTCATCCCCACACAAGTGGGGGAGGAGAATCCGTCCAGCTCATCCCTGTGGTGCGGGGGAGGGACACCACACCCGCCGATGCGGGGGGATCTGGCTTATCCTGCAACCGCAACCGCGGGAGGAGCTGACTGACCCTAACACCGCCGAAGCGGGAGGGGTACAAAGCTGCCCTACAGCCGCACGAAGCGGGAGGGAGCGCCGGCAGAATTTAGGTCTCAATCCAGCCCCGTAAAACGGAGGGGAGAGGAATGCAGCAGCTCACTGTAACACAAACTCGTCTCAACTCTTGAAGAATCCAATTGAAAAAACTTGAACACGAAGTCCTCATGAACAGGAACTGAAGACTAAACTTGAACCTGAAATGCAACCAGAATATAAACAGTACAGATATCTGGGAGGGGCTATGGATTGATCAGCTATGATTAATGGAAAGAAAATTATCAGGTATGATACATAATTTTACCTTCCATATCATCATGCTGATCAATCCTTAGACTGGTGGGATGTACCGAAGCAGTACTCACCCAGGGCGGGGCATTGAAATCCCTGACCGCAACATTGAAGCTCCAAACCGGGCCTCCGCCCGAGCAGCCACAGTCAAGCGGTAATGCCTGGAGAAGGTATGGGCCGATGCCCAAATTGCCGCCTTGCAAATCTCTTCCAAGGAGACAGACCCGGCCTCTGCCATTGAGGCCGCCTGAGCTCTAGTGGAGTGAGCCTTCAGCTGGATAGGCGGCACCTTCCCCGCGGCCACATAAGCCGCTGCAATGGCTTCCTTGACCCATCTTGCCACTGTAGGTTTAGCAGCCTGCAGACCCTTATGAGGACCTGCAAACAGGACAAACAGATGATCCGACTTCCGGAAATCATTGGTCACTTCCAAGTATCTGATGATGACTCGTCTCACATCTAGATATTTGAGAGCAGAGTACTCCTCTGGGTAGTCCTCCCTACGAAAGGATGGGAGACAGAGCTGCTGATTCACATGGAAGCGAGAAACAATCTTGGGCAGGAAGGAAGGCACTGTGCGAATAGACACTCCTGCCTCAGTGAACTGCAGAAAAGGCTCTCGACATGATAGCGCCTGGAGCTCGGAAACTCTTCTGGCTGAAGTGATAGCCACCAAAAAGACTGCTTTCAACATCAGGTCTTTCAGAGATGCCCTCGACAAGGGTTCAAAAGGCGGCTTCTGCAAGGCTCTTAGCACCAGGTTGAGATTCCACGCAGGGACCACTGAGTGCAGAGGAGGGCACAGGTGAAAACGCACCACATCTGGCTGCGAAGCCAGTGAAGCACCCTTCAGGCGGCCCCTGAAGCAAGCCAGAGCCGCTACCTGGACTTTAAGGGAACTGAGCGACAGGCCTTTCTCCAGACCTTCTTGCAGGAACGCCAACACTGAAGAAATTGGAGCAGTGAAGGGAGAAAGTGAGCCTGCTTCACACCACGCTGCAAAGGTACGCCAAACACTGGCATAAGCAGTAGAAGTAGAGCGCTTCCACGCTCTCAGCATAGTGGCGATGACCTTGTCTGAGAAGCCCTTCTTCCTCAGACGCCGCCGCTCAATAGCCAGGCCGTAAGACCAAAGGGGGAGGGATCCTCCATCACCACGGGACCCTGATGCAACAGGCCCTGCTCCACTGGCAGTCGCAGAGGGTCGTCCACTGAGAGCCTGATCAAGTCCGCATACCAGGGACGTCTGGGCCAGTCCGGACCCACCAGGATTATCCGGCCCGGATGCTTTGCCACCCGGTCTAGTACCCTGCCCAACATGGGCCAGGGCGGGAACATATAGAGAAGCTCCTGTGTCGGCCACTGTTGGAGAAGAGCATCTATTCCCAGAGATCGAGGGTCCCGTCCTCTGCTGAAAAAGCACGGCACTTGGCAATTGGCCGATGACGCCATCAGATCTAGGCTCGGCTGGCCCCAGCGCTTCGTGATTTCCAAGAACGCCTGAGCCGATAACTACCACTCTCCGGGATCCAAGGTATGGCGACTGAGAAAGTCCGCCTTGACATTCATGACTCCGGCAATGTGGGCCGCTGACAGCTGTTCCAGGTTCGCTTCCGCCCACTGGCATAGATTCATGGCCTCCTTGGCTAGAGGGGCGCTCTTGGTACCTCCCTGGCGGTTGACATAGGCCACAGCCGTGGCATTGTCCGACAGGACCCGTACTGGCTTCAATGACAGGACCCATACTGGCTTCAATGCCAGTACCGGGAGGAACTCCAAAAGTGCCAACCAAATGGCTCTGAGTTCCAGGAGATTGATAGACCACTTTGCCTCTGCAGGAGACCAGAGCCCCTGCGCTGTCCTTCCCAAGCAGTAGGCTCCCCAGCCCGTCAAAGAGGCGTCTGTCGTGACGACAATCCACTCCGGGGTCACAAGAGGCATTCCTGCAGACAACTTGTCTGTCCTCAGCCACCAGCTCAGCACCTTGCGCAATGCTGGGTCCAAGGGAAGGCGCACAGCATAATCCTCCGACACTGGAGTCCAACGCTGCAGCAGAGAGTGTTGTAGTGGTCTCATATGAGCCCTGGCCCAGGGCACTACTTCCATCGTGGCCGTCATAGAGCCCAACAGCTGCACATAGTCCCAAGCCCGAAGAGGAGAGGCTACTAGGAACTGGTCCACCTGAGCCTGAAGCTTGACAATCCGATTGTCTGGCAGGAACACTCTGCCCACTTGGGTGTCGAATCGAACTCCCAGATACTCCAGGGACTGAGTCGGGCGCAGCTGGCTTTTCTCCCAGTTGATGATCCACCCCAGGGAGCTCAAAAGAGCAATCACCCGGTCCACAGCTTTGCCGCACTCTGCATAAGAGGGGGCTCGGATCAACCAGTCGTCCAGATAAGGATGGACTTGTACTCCTTCCTTTCGCAGGAAGGCCGCGATGACCACCATTACTTTGGAGAAGGTCCGCAGAGCAGTAGCCAACCCGAACGGGAGGGTTCTGAACTGGAAGTGTCGGCCCAGGACTGCAAAACGCAGAAAGCGTTGATGAGGAGGCCAGATGGGAATATGCAAGTACGCTTCCTTGATGTCCAAGGATGCCAGGAACTTTCCTGCCTTCACTGCCGCTATAACAGAGCGGAGAGTCTCCATGCGAAAGTGCCGAACTTTCAAGGCCCGATTGACCCCTTTGAGGTCGAGGATAGGCCGTACAGAACCTCCTTTCTTTGGTACCACAAAGTAAATGGAGTAACGTCCCTTGCCAAGCTGATTTTCTGGCACCGGAACGACCGCACCCAGGTGGATCAGATTGTCCAAAGTCTGCTGCACTGCCACAGCTTTGACCGGAGACTTGCAGGGAGAGAGTACAAACCCGTCTCTTAAGGGTCGGCAGAACTCTAGCTTGTAGCTGTCTCTGATGACTTCCAGCACCCAAGCGTCTGAAGTTACCCTGGTCCACTCGCCTAGAAGCGAGGACAGGCGTCCTCCAATCTGCACTGGGCCATGGACCAGGGCCCCGTCATTGGGTACGAGACCCTGGGGGAGGACCGGAGGGCGCACCTCCGGGACGGCGGTCTCTGCGAAAGGAATGCTGCTTGGGGGAGAAGTTCCTTTTGAAGGAAGAGGGGGCAGAGGAGCCCGACTTGCCCGGGCGGTACCGACGGGCTTCCTGAAACCGTCCTCTGGAGTTACCGGGGTGAGCACTGGCCCGAGCCCTGACCTCTGGTAACCTCTTGCCCTTAGACGTGCCGAGATCGGTCACAATTTTGTCCAGCTCGACCCCAAAGAGCAGCTTGCCTTTAAAAGGCAACTTAGCCAGGCGGGACATAGAGGCGTGGTCAGCAGACCAATGCTTCAGCCAAAGCCACCACCGCGCAGAGACTGTCTGAGCCATACCTTTAGCCGAGGCTCTCAAGACATCATACAGCAAGTCTGCCAAATAAGCCAAGCCCGATTCCAGGGCCGGCCAATCAGCCCTCAAGGAAGGATCCGAGGGGGAAGCCCGCTGCACAATCGTCAGGCACGCCCTGGCCACATAGGAGCCGCAAACTGAGGCCTGCAAACTTAAAGCAGCCGCCTTGAAGGACAACCTTAAGGCCGCTTCCAATCTTCTGTCTTGGGCGTCCTTTAGGGCCGTGCCACCTTCCACCGGCAACGCCGTTTTCTTAGTCACCGCAGTGATTAAAGAATCCACGGTAGGCCAAAGAAAGGCCTCCCGTTCACTTTCAGGCAGAGGATAGAGGCGGGACATAGCCCTAGCCACTTTGAGGCTCGCTTCCGGGACATCCCATTGAGCCGAAATCAAGGTGTGCATGGCATCATGCACGTGGAAGGTTCTAGGCGGGCGCTTCGTCCCCAGCATAATGGCGGAGCCAACAGGGGCTGAGGGAGAGACGTCCTCCGGAGAGGAAATCTTCAAAATGCTCATGGCCTGCACTAACAGGTTGGGCAAGTCCTCTGAGCGAAAGATCCGCGCTGCAGAGGGGTCATCCGCTCCATCCGAGCGGGAATCCGTCTCCTCCAAGTAATCCCCAAAGGACTGTTGGTAGAACTCAGATACGCTGCCCTCATCTACATCAGAGGAGACAGAGTCCTCTAAGGCCTGGAAATCCACCCGAGGGCGTTTACTTCCGGGGGCCTCAACCCCTTTATCAGACAAGGGAACAGGGGCAGCGTTTTGCATAAGGAAGGCCTGATGCAGCAGCAAAATGAACTCGGGGGAGAAACCCCCCAGACTGTGCACTTCAGCAGCCTGGGCCACAGCCCTAGACGCACCCTCAACCGGCGCTCGCAAGAGCGGGGGGAGAAACATGCTGCGCATCCAAAATGGTGTCCGGCGTGACACTCCGCGAAGGAGCTGCGCGGGAAGAACGGTGCTTAACTTTGGCCGCTTTTTTGCCGTCGCCCAAATCAAGGGCGGCCATAGCATTAACGTCTCCCACCTCAAGGGCGGCCCAAGAAGAAGCCATCCGAGCAGAGTGGCCGGCCAAGATGGCGGAGGCGAGCAGCGGGGGATGGGCGTTTATGCCGCACCGGAGGAAGAACCGGGACACTGACCGGCCTCCAAACTGACACCCAAAAAGGGCGAATTAGACTTTAAGACCCCCGCATCCCCGCTAGAAGCGCATACGCGGTCTGGGGAGCGATTCTTTGTGCCCTCGCCCTCCGACGCCATAGGCCACGTGGAGACCGATCGGGGAACTCCCTGCCCGCTACAAAAAGGTAAAAATTACCTGCTTCTTGCTCCGAGCTGTAACGAACTGGTGTCCCAGTGAGTAGCTGCAATAAACGTTGAAATAAACGTTGAAATAAACGCCCTTAAGGACGTCCAAAAAAAATTTTTTTTTTTTTTTTAACGGAGCCAGCGGGAGGGGGGAGAAAAGGAGGGACCTGGCACCACCAGGTTTGCACTTGCTCAAGAAGAGCCCTCAACCCCAGGTACTCAAAAAAACCTAAAAATTAGGCTTGGAGACCTAGCCAGAGCTGCTGCTGTGTGTGACCACCACCTGCTGAGATAGAGAACATACTGAGGAGTTTCCGGCAGCATATGACCACATATAGGGAGGCAAAAGGATTGCTCTCTATCTCCACCTGCTGGTAGATGGACACAACTCACCAGTCTATAGATTGATCAGCATGATGATATGGAAGTCTCTATTGCCAAATCATACTGTTCTCCGAGATCAAAGCCCATAAGAAGCTCTCCTTGGTGCACTGCTCCAATGATGGATCACAATGTCTCTATCCAGAAATAAGGAACTCAAAGAGAAAAGGGGGTGGACCTGCTGTCCCATCACTAGTAAGATCCAGGAGGATCCTGGGGTTTTAGATCCCTGGCCAACTCTTTTTCTGTGAGACCAAGAGGAGTATGATCTTGATTGAAAGAAGTTGAAACTCCCTGCCTGTTAATATTTGATGTCCCAAAACTTTGTTCTGCTAGAACCAGAGTTGAGGAGACTTTGAACTTATACTCCAGCAGTTTCACTTCCCTTACATCACCACACCAAACAATACCTCCTCCTGAAAGGGAAGCCCACGGAGTTGGATCTTCAATGCTATAATCAGACAACCAATTTCAAAGCCATAATAGACATTGCCATTCTTAGCTAGCTCCAGCTGATAAAGCTGTACCCACTGCAGACATGCCCTACACAAATAAGCACAACAGACTGCTGCTTGAAGGCTTAAGGCCAGGCCACCGCATTAAGTGCTTGGCAACATCTGGGAAAGAAAAAATTGAATGATAATTTAAGACAACAGATGGCAAAACAGTTGTAACCAGATAAGGCAGGCCTCAACAAATTTTTATTAAATCTAGGAGCCAGCCCAAAACCTCTCTTTGCCCTGCCCCCATGTATATGGCCAGCCTATTCCCGTCTGTTTCCCAAATGCATGCTGTCACCTCTTTCTGCCCCAAACACACACCTAAAGCCAGAATATAACTCTGTGCCCCCTCCCCCAATACACACAGCCAATCTGTCCCTCCTTCTCCTCCAATGAACACAGCCAGTTTGTTCATCTCTCTGTCCCCTCTCACCCAATTGTCACTGTCACCTCTTTCTGACCCCCACCAACACACATAAACAGACAAACAGCAATGCCCTAAATATTACTGTGGGCCCTAAAAAATCAATACATCTATTAGGAAAACTAAGAAAGCCAAATTTACTACAGATTGCTACATAGAAAGAAAATTTGTGCTAACAAAACACCTAGTCTTGGTCACACACACAGAACACAAATACCAAATAAGTTACTTCAAACTAGAAATACAAATATATAGACAGAAATTAAACTGAAACCCCAAGAAGTCAGACCTTGCATGTAGAACACCACCAGAAAAATAGAAAGAGCTGCATTTCCCCTGTACTTTGCAAAATATAAAGATACCAGATGTCAGGGATAGTGTAGGGAACAGAGTGCAACCAGGGCAAGTGTCCATGATTCCTTGGCCAGAGGGGGCACCAAGCCTGCCTGAACCTGAAGAAGGCATTAGTCTGGTACAGAGTTTTGGGGTCCCCTGTAAAATTTCTACCATTGACCCCAGCCATATCTGATTCCAGCTTTGACAGTTGTACATTCCAAACACTGACATTTTCTAATCACTAAATAGGAAATAAAATTATTGTTCTACCTTTGTTATCTGGTCATTTGATTTTTTTTATTTGTATTAATTGTATTTGTCCCACACTACCCTTTTCCCTAACCACAGGCTCCTCCATGTCCAGTATTTCCCTTCTAAATCCCTAACCCTCCAAAGTTCAGCATTTGTCCTCTGTGTCCCTACCCTCTCTCTCTCTATACAGCATTGAGCCTCTATGCCTGTGTCTCTATACTCCTTTTATGACCTCTATCTTCCTTCTGTGTCGCTCCCCATGTCCAGCTTCTTTTTTCTCTCCACTTTCCCTGCCCAATACGGCCCAGCATCTTTCCTACTCTTCCCACATGGTCCACTATTTCTGTTGTCTCTCCTCTAAACTCTTCACCCTATGTCCAGCATCTCTCCCTTATCTTCCCTCCATCCCACCACAGGACAGTATCTCTCTCTCCCCCCCCCCCCCCTCCACATTCCTTCTCCCTTTCTCTAATATCCAATGCAGCATATGTTCCTACCTCTGTGAGTCCAGCATCTCCCCTTCTCTCTCTGGGCCCCCCTGAGTAGTTTGGCATCTCTCCCCCTCTCTGTCTGTCGTCCCCTGGTAGTTCATCACAACCCCTCTGGGTAGCTTGGCATCTCCCCTCCACAGTGCCCCTGGTAGGTCACCATCTCCTCCTCCCCCCCCCCCCCCCACAGGTCCTTATTTTCTTTTGCACCCTTCCCCTACCACATCTAACATCTCACCTGTCCCTCCCCCCTCCACGTGACCAACAATTCTCCTGCCCTCCCCCCCCCCCAATGTATCCAGCAGCTCTCCTGCTCCCTGCCCAGCCCCACAGAGCTTCCAACCTGTATCCTTACTCCCTCCTCCCCGAGTGCGAGTCAGCACACGTCTGATCCCCCCCTCCCACCGCAGGTCCAAACTCCTCTTCAGCTTCTTCCCATGCCCCTTGACGCTTCAAACCTGTCTCATTGCCGCAGCAATAAACAACACATGCTGTCTGCAGCTGGCCCTGGAACCTTTCCTCTGCCAAGTCCAGCCCTTGTGTAAACAGGAAATTGCATCAGCAGGGAGCAGGATGTGCACAGGAAAGGCCCAGGGCCAGCGTGTGTTGATCATTGTTGCAGCAAGGAGACAGGTTTGAAGTGCTGTGGGGCATGGGAAGAAGCGGGAGAGGTGTTTGGACCCATGGGAGGGTGAGGGGGTGTCAGAATAGCTCACACTCGAGTAGGAGGGAGAAATGCAGCATGAGAGGAGGGAAGAAAAAACACATGGCTGCAAGTGGAAAAAAAATCGGGCCGTGTAATGGCCTGCAAACCTTAGGCGTCAGGTCTAAATTTTTAGTCAACATGGCAACCTGGCACCTGGGGTTTGTCAAGCTCTAAGGAAAGATTAGCCATGGCTACCAAATAAGGGGTCAAACATTCAGGCAAACTGATGGAGGGCCAAAGGAGAACCATGATCATGTAATGATATACCTGGGCTGCGATTCTGCAGAACACCACCCATCTGAGACTCCAGAATAATACCAAAAGGCAGACCAGACACACAGGCTTGAAGAAACAGTCAACTAGAAATTGAAGGGACTATTATGTCTTGGTCAGGTCAGCAATCTTATTAGAAAATGACTTCATAAAGTCTGATGGTAAAAGAGCCTGATTAGGAGTTTGTGAATTTGTCCTGTATCAAAAACTTCATAGTTTCAAATAAGTCTCAGGGTTTGTTCAAAGCTAAGGACATTTTAGTCCTATAATAATTGTTATGAAATGTCAATCTGAGTCCAAACCATTAGAAGTTTGAGACTTTCTCCAGGGTCTCTCTGCCTATAGCAATTCACATCTCAAACTTTTGACGGCATCATTGAACCAAGGGGAGTAATAATACGTAATAACCATCTGCCTTGGAACATGTTGCTCCTAAAAAGGAAAAATGTCAAAGAAGCTTTCCAAAAGGTCCACTGTTTTATCAATATTGTATTTGTCCAAATCAGCTAGGCTAGGAATCCACTGGTCTACAACAGCAGTAATAACAAGAGGTCTCATGACTTTGTGGTGAAGGAAATGAGACCAATTAGTTGAATGGGGGGAAAAAAAAAAAAAACATGGCCCATCCTGCATAATAGGACTATTTACAATGCAGAAACCAAAAATTCTGAGAGAAAAGTTAAATCAAGGCCATGCTCCACCTTAAAAGTAGAACCAGAAACAAATCTGGGAGAAAGCAAAGGGAGCTGGAATATCGAACAAATATAGTCCTGAAATCTAAAAGCCTCAGAACATGGGTCAAAGGGGATATTAAAGTCACCTTAAAGATACATTCTTTCCAAGTCTAGCAATTTAATCTAAGAAAGAGGAGCAATCAGAGAATAAACCTCATGGTGGCATCTACATTATAAATAAACAAATCAAAAGACAAGATAAAAGCGATTAACAGTGACATCAAGAGATACATTTCACAAAATCAAAAAGTATTATGTGCAAAGATCAATACACCGCCTTCACTGCAGAAAGTATGGCATGACCAATTCCAAGGGTAAATGGAGGGCAACATTGCTTTCACACAATATCAAGATTCCACCAACCAGGATTTGGTCACACAAAAAATTTCTAATCTAAGCTGAATGATTAAATCAGATATAAATGCAAATTTATTTTTGAAAAACATACATTCAATAATCCAAGGTATAAGATGAAGTGGTAGGGCACTGCAGGAGTGGCTGAACAATTGGCCTCAGACAGGGCAGTGGACAACTACATAAACAACTTAGATGGCAAGTGCACATAAAATGAAGATACATACTGTAGCAGGTATTCTCCGAGGACAGCAGGCTGATTATCCTCACTAAAGGGCCATCGTCTGCGACAGCCCAGGAGACTGGAACAACTTTAGAAAAAAACAAGAAGTCTCTGGAATGCTCCGCCGCACGGGCCGAGCACACTTCCCATGCGCAAACAGCTTCCCGCCTGCGACGCGAATGTGTCCTCTTCAGTTAAATAAAAAGCAAAATAGAGAACTGGCACAACTCCAAGGGGAGGGCAGGTATGTGAGAATAATCAGCCTGCTGTCCTCGGAGAATACGTGCTACAGGTATGTATCTTCATTTTCTCCGAGGACAAGCAGGCTGATAATTCTCACCAATGGGGTATCCCTAGCCCCCAGGCTCACTCAAAACAATGAACTTTGGTCAATTGGGCCCCGCAATGGCGAGGACATAACATAGATTGACCTAAAAAGAAACACAAGTAAGTGAGATTGCAGTCTGGAACAGAAATGGGCCTAGGAGGGTGGAGTTGGATTCTAAACCCCAAACAGATTCTGCAGCACAGACTGCCCAAAACGACTGTCGCGTTGGGTATCCTGCTGAAGGAAGTAGTGAGATGTGAATGTGTGGACAGAAGACCATACTGCAGCTTTGCAAATCTCTTCAATGGAGGCTGACTTCAAATGAGCCACTGACGCAGCCATGGCTCGAACATTATGAGCTGTGACATGGCCCTCCAAAGTCAGCCCAGCTTGGGCGTAAGTGAAGGAAATGCAATCTGCCAGCCAATTAGAGATGGTGCATTTTCCGATGGCGACTCCCATCGTGTTGGGATTAAAAGAAACAAACAACTGGGCAGACTGTCTGTAGGGCTTAGTCCGCTCCAAGTAAAAGGCCAATGCTCTCTTACAGTCCAAAGTGTGGAACTTGTCTTCACCAGGGCGGGTATGTAGACGGGGAAAAAAAGTTGGCAAGACAATTGACTGGTTCAGATGGAACTCCAACATCACCTTTGGCAAGAACTTAGGGTGAGTGCACAGGACAACTCTGTTATGATGAAACTTGATATAAGGAGCATTGCACTACCAGGGCTTGGAGCTCACTGACTACGAGCTGAAGTAACAGCCACCAAGAAAATGACCTTCCAGGTCAAGTACTTCAGATGGCAGGAATTCAGTGGCTCAAAAAGAGCTTTCATCAGCTGGGTGAGAACGACATTGAGATGACTGGGGCTTTGACAGAAGAAAAACTCTCATGAAACGTACTAAAGGCTGTCCAGAGATAGGCTGACCTTCTACGCATAGATGATAAGCACTAATTGCACTAAGGTGAACCCTTACGGTATTGGTCTTGAGACCAGACTCTGATAAGTGTAAAAGGTATTCAAGTAGGGCCCGTGTAGGACAAGAAAAAGGATCTAGGGCCTTGCTGTCACACCAGACAGCAAACCTCCTCCATTTGAAAGAGTAACACTTTTTCGTGGAATCTTTCCTGGAAGCAAGCAAGACTCGGGAAACACCCTCTGAAAGACCTAAGGAGGCAACTTCTAAGCTCTTAACATCCAGGCCATGAGAGCCAGAGACTGGGGGTTGGGATGTAGAAGCGACCCCTCGTTCTGAGATGAGGGTCGGAAAACACTCCAATCTCCACGGTTCTTCGGAGGACGATTCCAGAAGAAGAGGGAACCAGATTTGACGGGGCCAAAAGGGCGCAATCAGAATCATGGTTCCGCAGTCTTGCCTGAGTTTCAGCAAAGTCTTCCCTACTAGAGGTATGGGAGGATACGCATACAGAAGACCTGTCCCCCAATTAAGAAGAAAGGCATCTGACGCTAGTCTGTCGTGGGCCTGAAGCCTGGAACAGAACTGAGGGACCTTGTGATTGATCTGAATGGCAAAAAGATCCACTGAGGGGGTGCCCCACGCTTGGAAGATCTGGCGGACAACGTCCATGTTCAGTGACCACTTGTGAGGTTGCATGATCCTGCTCAACCTGTCGGCCAGACTGTTGTTTACGCCTGCCAGATACGTGGCCTGAAGAAACATGCCTTGATGGTGCGCCCAAAGCCACATCTGAACAGCTTCATGACACAGAGGACGAGATCCAGTGCCCCCCTGCTTGTTGATGTAATACATAGCAACCTGATTGTCTGTCTGAATTAGAATGATTTGGTTGGACAACCGATCTCTGAAAGCCTTGAGAGCGTTCCAGATCGCTAGTAATTCCAGGAGGTTGATCTGAAGATCTTTTTCCTGAAAGGACCAAGCTCCTTGAGTGTGAAGTCCATCTACATGAGCTCCCCACCCTAGGAGTGATGCATCCGTCGTCAGCACTTTCTGTGGCTGAGGAATTTGGAATGGACGTCCCAAGGTCAGATTGGATCAAATGGTCCACCACTGAAGGGATCTGCAAAACTCAGTGGAGAGATGGATTACATCCTCTAGATTCCCTGAGGCCTGGCACCACTGGGAAGCTAGGGTCCACTGAGCTGATCTCATATGTAGGCATGCCATGGGAGTCACATGAACTGTTGAAGCCATGTGCCTTAAAAGTCTGAATATCTGCCGAGCTGTGATCTGTTGAGACACTCGAGCCAAGGACACTAGGGCTAGGAGATTGTCTGTCCGTGTGTCCAACAGAGCTCCAATGAACTCCAATTTCTGTACCGGGACAAGGTGGGACTTGGGATAATTGATTACAAACCCCAGCAGCTCCAGCAGTCGAATAGTCATCAGCATGGAGTGTAGAGCCCCTGCCTCCGAGGTGCTCTTCACCAGCCAATCATCGAGATAAGGGAACACATGCACTCCCAGTCTGCCTAGCGATACTGCAACCACAGCTAGGCACTTTGTGAATACCCTGGGCGCAGACGCCAAACCAAGGGGCAGTACACAGTACTGAAAGTGCTATGTTCCTAGTCGAAACCGAAGATACTTCGTGTGAGCTGGGAGTATCGAGATGTGGGTGTAAGCATCCTTGAAGTCCAGAGAGCATAGTCAATCGTTTTCCTGAATCATGGGAAGAAGGGTGCCCAGGGAAACCATCCTGAACTTTTCTGAGACCAGGAATTTGTTCAGGGCCCTTAGGTCTAGGATGGGACGCATCCCCTCTTTTCTTTTGCACAAGGAAGTACCTGGAATAGAATCCCAGCCCTTCTTCCCCTGGTGGAACGGGTTCGACCACATTGGGCTTTAGAAGGGCGGAGAGTTCCTCTGCAAGTACCTGCTTGTGCTGGGAACTGAAGGACTGAGCTCCCGGTGGGCAATTTGGAGGCTTGGATACCAGATTGAGAGTGTATCCTAACCGGACTATTTGAAGAACCCACCTGTCGGAGGTTATAAGAGGTGAAAAAGTATCAACCTCCCCCCGACCGGCAAGCTGTCCGGCACGGACACTTTTGCCGAGGCTATGCTGCACTGGAGCCTTGCTGGGGAGCCCTAGGGGCCTTAGGCGCAAGCCACTGACGGGAACACGCATGCTGGGACTGAGCCTGAACCAGCTGCCAAGAAGCAGGAGTGTACCTACATCTATTATAGGAATAGGGAGCACTCCTCCTCCCTCCAAAAAACCTCCTGGATGAGAAGGTAGTAGCAGAAGACACCCGGCGGGAGAGAGAATCCATAGCATCATGGTGCTTTTTGATCTGATCGACCATGTCCTCTACTTTCTCTCCAAAAAGATTATCCCCCCGGCAAGGAACATCCGCCATTCGCTGCTTGGCCTTATGATCCAGGTCAGAGACAAGCAGCCATGAGAGTCTGCGCATCACTATACCCTAAGCAGCTACTTGGGATGCCACATCAAAAGTGTCGTAAGTACCCCTGGCCAGGAATTTGCGACACGCCTTCTGCTGCCTGACCACCTGATGAAAAGGTTCAGGCGAGGTCCGGAGGAAGTGCTTCAACCAAACTAGACAGTTGCCTCACCGAGTTCCGCAAGTGGATGCTCGTGTAGAGCTGGTAAGTTTGGATCTTTACGGCGAGCATAGAGGCCTGATAAGTTCTCCTCCCAAAAGAATCCAAGGTCCTAGACTCTCTGACTGGGGGCGCCAAGGCATAGTCTTTAGTACTCTTGGCTCTTCTGAGAGCAGAGTCCACCACCATAGAATCGTGAGGAAGTTGGGCCTTCACCATTACAGGCTCTCCATGGACTCTGTACTAGAACTCGGATGTTTTGGGGACCACTGGGTTAGAAAGAGGGCACGACCAATTTCGCATAAGTACTTCCCTAAGAGTATTATGCAAGGGGGCCGTTGCAACCTCAGCAGGCGGAGAAGGATAATTCAAAACCGCGAGCATCTCAGCCCTGGGCTCATGCACAACCTCCATAGGGAATGAAATGTCCTTAGACACTTCCCGAACAAAAGATGAGAAAGAAAGATTCTCAGGTGGAAACATTCTACTTTCAATTGGCAGAGTAGGATCAGAGGGAACCCCACATGACTCTTCCTCCGAAAAGTATCTGGGGCCTTCCTCCTCTTCCCACGAGCGCTCCTTGGTATCGGACAAAAGCTCCCTAAGAGCAGCCTGAACCCGAGCCTGTCTCGACATGGAGGATCGAAGACCTCGTGGGGGGTGTTGAGAAGTCGACCCTTGCCTGGATTCAAAGCTTCCTCCACCGACATCGAGGGGGAATCGACCCGGGTGGCAGCCGACGCCAATACCGTAAGTGGTACCGAGGACGGGGACCTCACCACAGGCAATGGCCCAGATGCTGCCTCCACAGTCAGTGCAGAAGGCACAAGCACCCCAACACAGAGGCAGACTGGCAAAGCAACCCTTCCAGAAGCTCCGGAAAAAGGGTCCTGATGCGCTTGTCGAGAGCTTCCATCGGAAAAGGCTGGGGGGCCGGTGCAGGAGTCTGTTGCAGAATCTGAGGGGGCTCGAAAGCCAGTACCAGGCTGCCAGATGACCGCCGCATCGGCACTTTCTGTATGGAGGGTGAGCGGTCCTCCCGGCGCCGACTCCCTCGGCTCCCCGGAGCTCTCGGTACCGTGCATGGAAGAACAATGACGGTGCTTCTTAGCCTTTGCTCGATGCCCGTCATCGAGACTACTCGGTACCGAAGAGGAGGGCGTGGAATCCTCATGCCTCCTCAGGGCTGGGTCCGACAAAGGCCAGTCCCGGGGGGCCTGCATAGCAGTAGGCCTCGAGATAGGTGGAGACCCACTCGATGCCTCGCTGTTCCTAGCTCGATGCAGTTGTTCGGCAGCCGTTAGAAAGAGCGAAGAAAAATATCGTGTCACTCTGAAGCGTGGATCAAAGAAACTGAAGAGGACACGCTCCGTCACGGGCAGCAATTCACGCATGCGCAGTGCCCTCGGCCCGCGCGACGGAGTGTTCCAGAGACTTCTCCTTTTTTCTTAAGTTGTTCCGGTCTCTTGGGCCGTCGCAGATGACGACCCATTGGTGAGAATTATCAGCTTGCTTGTCCTCAGAGAATGGCCATGTCCAAAAGTACACTAATCCCAGCCACAGAGTCAGAAAAAGGAGAAATTTTAACTTACCTGATAATTTTCTTTCCTTTAGTCAGCTACACTGTTCTGCAGAAGTAGGTGTTATCCCCTCCTACCAGCAGCTGGAGGTAGAGAAAAAAAACTGAGCTTTACCAGTTGACCTCACTGGTATTAGCCGGTTGTGCTCCAGGAAAGATCCAGTATACATCTGCCAAAGTAACAGAAGGCATCTTTTTGTAATGCATCAATGCCCCATCAACCACTGCAGCCGCAATAAATAAGCATAGCACCACAGAGTGTCATTTGTTACCCTGCAAACTTCAGGGTATAGCTATCTGACAGGAACCCGTATAGCTGTGAATTGTAATACGTGATTTGACTTCTTTTTTTTTTTTTTTAATACTGAAAGGAAAAAAAAAAGCACGGAGCACACGCAGAGTCCTGGATCTAAGTCTCCTGAGGAAAGGTTGCAGAACAGTGTAGCTGTCTAAAGTAAAAAAAATTCAGGTAAGATGCAATTTCTCCTTCCTTAGCATCTAGCTACACTGTTCTGCAGAAGTGGAATGTACCAAAGAAGGTCTAATGGGTGGGAGAAGACAAGCCCCCTCCCCCCCCCCCCAAATGACGGTCCTGCCAAAGTCTGAATGGACCCTAACCAACATCTCCAATCTGTAATGCTTGACAAATGAGTGGAGCGACAACAACATCACTGCTCTACAATCTTTAGGAGCCACTGCCAGGGCCTCTTCCCAGGATGTGGATCGAGTCTGTGTGGAGTGGGCCTTTAGGTCCATAGGCACCAGGAAATTCTTGTGAATGGAGGCAGTTTCAATAGCCATCTTGATCCACCTCACAATGAAGACCTTAAGAGCGCCTGACTTCCTCCTAGGGTCATAAAAAGGAACAAAAATAAGATCAGAAAAATGAAAACTGTTTTGTCTCCTTCAGGTACCATAGTAGAGTTCTATGGATGTCCAGCTTGTGGAGCATCTGGTCTGCAGGAACAAAGCCCTCCTCCTCAAAAAAAGGGCATGCAAATTTCCTGATTCACATGGAACAGAGAAACCACTTTAGGGGAAAAGGAAGGGACTGTGTGAAGAAAAACTGAATCCTCCATAAGGTAAAATTATGTCTTACCTGATAATTTTCTTTCCTTTAGTCGCAGCAGATGAATCCAGGTTGTATCTGCCTACTTGCAGGTGGAGATAGAGAACACTGAAGAGAAAGCAGTGACCCTGGACGTCCAGCTCCTTATCACTTCAGTATAGGTTGCATCTCCTAAGCAGAAAATAAGGATAAAATGTAGAACAATAACATTCCTCACAACTATGCAGCAACAGCTGAACATCAAACATAAAAACGCACTAAGAATAACAATCATTCCTGAAAAACTTCCTTGCTTTTCTTCCCTTCCTTGTAGATTTTAAATCTCAGATACCGCTCCTTCTAATTCAAAGAAAATAACATGTGGTTACATCAAAACAGGGTAGGGATCCTGGATTCATCTGCTGAGACTAAAGGAAAGAAGACATAATTTTACCTTCCATAGCCTCAGTAGCAGACAAATCCAGGAACTGGTGGGATGTATCAAAGCTATCACCTAAATAGGGTGGGCAGTCGCCGCTCCTCGAGAGAGCACCGTCGCCCCAAAATGGGCATCCCCCCGAGCTAAAACATCAAATCTATAGTGCTTAATAAAGGAATGTCGAGAAGCCCAAGTGGCCGCTTGACAAATGTCGTCCAAAGAAAGAACACCTGTTTCGGCCCAAGAGGTAGACTGCGCGCAAGTCGAATGAGCCCACAAACCAACAGGAGGAATATGACCCTTAACCAGGTAAGCTGAAACAATGACTTAAGCCACCGAGCAATGGTTGCTTTGGAGGCCGCAGAACCTCGTCTAGGCCCCGACAAAAGGACAAACAGATGGTCAGAACATCTGAAGCTATTCGTCATCTGAAGATAGCGGAGGAGAGAACGACGAACATCCAAAAGTCTCAGAAGAGATAAATTCTGCAGAAAATTTGACCTCTGAAAGGTAGGTAGAAAAAGTGTCCGATTCAAATAAAAGGCTGAAACGACTTTGGGCAAAAAGGAGGGGACTGTCCACAGAGTAACTCCAGAATCTGAAAATTGGAGAAAAGGTTCCCGACACAACAGAGCTTGCAGTTCAGAAACCTGACACGCTGAGGCAATGGCCACTAAAAACACCGTCTTCAAAGTAACAATCTTTATCAGAAGCCAGTCGCAAGGATTCAAAGGGTGGGACCCTGCAATGCGCTAAGCACCAGACTCAACTTCCATGAAGGACAGGGATGGCGAACCAGAGGTCTAAGATGATGAGCGCCTTTTAAAAACCGAGCCACATCAGAGTGAGCCACCAGCGAGGAACCAGACACCTGACCTCGGAAATAATCAAGGGCCACGACTTGAACCAGAGAGAATTATAAACCAAACCTTTATGTAACCCCTCTTGCAGGAAAGCCAAAATCTGTGAAATAGACGCCTTCAAAGGAGATCAATCGTGCTCTGCACACCATGCCTCAAACAAATGCCACAGTCTGGCATAAGCTAAAATAGTGGAACATTTCTGGGCACGAAGCAAAGTGGAAATGACAGAATCAGCAATATCAGCAATAACCTTTCTTCCTCAGTCTCGCCTTCTCAAGATCCAAGCCGTAAGACCAAAGTGAGAGACGTCCTCCATCTGAACCGGGCCCTGGTGAAGTCCGGGTAAAACTGGCAGCTGCAGAGCAGGCTCCAGCAAAACTCGAACTAGATCTGCATACCACAGATGACAAGGCCAATCCGGGGCTACCAAAATCACCGGACCACGATGAAGTCTGATCCGACGCAAAAGATGCCTGATCAGTGGCCACGGTGGGAAGACGTAGAGGAGGCCGCTTGCCATTCAGGGCTGAACTAGTGCATCTAGTCCCACAGAGTCAACCTCTTTTCTTCTGCTGAAGAATTTGGGAACTTTGGCATTCTTTCTTGTTGCCATCAGGTCCATCTCAGGTGAGCCCCACCTTTGGCAGATCAGATGAAAAGCTTCCATCGCCAATTCCCATTCGGCTGCATCCAAGAGATAACGGCTGAGAAAGACTGCTTGAACATTGTCCTGGCCCGCAATATGCGCTGCTGACAAGCAGAGATGAGACTACACTCACTGGAGCAGGCTGGCGGCCTCCATGGCGAGTGCCACGCTCTGCGTGCTCCCCTGCTGGTTGAGGTAAGCTACTACTGTCTGAGAGAATTTGAACCACCTGACATTTCAGAAGACTTTGAAAGGATTAGAGGGCTAGCATCACAGCTCTCAATTCCAACCTGCTGATTGGCCACCTTGCCTCTGTCTCTGACCAACTCCCCTGTGCCACCCGGTAGAGGAAATGAGCTTCCCACGCAGAAAGGCTGGCATCTGTGACTACCGGAATCCACTGACAGTTCGCCAGAGGCATTCCCTTCCGAAGATTGGAGGGCTGGAGCCACCAAGCCATGCTGTCCCTCGCTGCAGGAAGCCAAGGGAGACAACGCTGATAGTCGTGAGAGACAGGAAACCATCGAAGCAAGAGTATACTGGAGAGGGCGCATATGAGCTCTTGCCCACGGAACCACCTGCAGAGTAGCTGTTATGGAACCAAGCACCTGGACATAGTCCCAAGCACCTGGACATAGTCCTTAAAAGAAAGTGAATCTGAGCATAAAGCTTGAGTCTTCTTTTTTCCAGCAAGAAGACACGGCCTTGAGCCATGTCGAAGACTACCCCAAGATATTCCAATGACTGGGAAGGAACCAAACAGCTCTTGGGCAGACTGATCACCCAGCCGAGAGCCTGCAGGAACTACAAAACTCGAGAAGTGGCTGACCAACTCTCTTGTTCCAAGTCTGTCCGAACCAGCCAATCGTCGAGATAAGAGTGAACTTTGATACCCTCTTTTCATAGAAA
The DNA here is from genome assembly GCF_901765095.1 of Microcaecilia unicolor. Classification (NCBI taxonomy): domain Eukaryota; kingdom Metazoa; phylum Chordata; class Amphibia; order Gymnophiona; family Siphonopidae; genus Microcaecilia; species Microcaecilia unicolor. Next base: position 142,112 of record NW_021963082.1, on the reverse strand, counting down.
TGCCATGACGACAACCATGACTTTGGAAAAGGTGCGAGGGGCCGCACGCAAAACTGAAAGTGGCACCCTTGCATGGCAAAGCAAAGAAACCTCTGATGAGGAAGCCAAATAGGGATATGCAAGTAGGCCTCTTATCCCGAGAAGTGAGAAACTCTCCCGGCTGTACTGACGCAATAACCGAACGGTCTCCATGTGGAAACGGCGGACCTGAAGACACTCGTTCACAAACCTGAGATCGAGAATTGGCCTGAAGGCCCCCCCCCCCCACACACTTTTCAAGGCACCACAATTGACCCGGTGCACACCTCAGTCTGCGGAACTGGTACCACTGCCCCAAGTTCCAGCAATGTCTGCAAGGTGGTTTCTACTGCCGCTCATCTGACTGAAGTGGCGCAACAAGATTCCAAAAAGAAGTCTGCAACAGGCAAAGCAAATTAGTCTGTATCCATCCCTGATAAGATCTAAGACCAACTGGTCTGAAGTAATCTTGGTCCACTCTTCATAAAACAGGGTTAGCCAATCCCCAACGGAAGGAACCGAAGAGAGGACCTGCGCCCCATCATTGCGTAGATTGTCCCTGCCAGTTCCCACTCCGCTGGGTCGACTTGATGCCTGCTTAAAAAATCAGCTTGCACGTTGCTCTGACCTGCTATGTGAGCTGCTGACAGAAGCTGCAGATGTAGCTCGGCCCAGAGGCAAATCTAAGCGGCCTCCGCGGCCAGTGTTCTGCACTGAGTGCCGCCCTGTTGATATATGTAGGCCACAGCTGTTGTGTTGTCCGACAGAACTCTGACAGCCAGCCCCTCCAGAGTCTTGTGAAAGGCCAGAAGAGCCTGGAATATCGCTCTCAGTTCCAAGCGATTGATGGACCACCCCGACTCCGCAGGTATCCACAGACCCTGAGCATAGCTTCCCTTGCAATGTGCTCCCCAGCTGACCAGGCTAGCATCGGTTATCACCAGGCAGCAAGAGGGAAGCGCCAGCGGCATTCCTCGCCACAGCATGCTGTCGGAGAGCCACCACTCCATACTGAGCTGGGCTGCAGGGAGCCACGTTAGTCTGCGTTGATAGTCCTGGGACATTGGAGACCATCGTTGAAGCAGGGCAATCTGCAGAAGTCTCAACTGCGCTCTCGCCCATGGCACTACTTCCAAAGTAGCTGTCATCGACCCCAGCAGCTGGACAAAGTCCCATGCTCGCGGGCGAGGCATCCGCAGGAGCAGACGGACCTGATTCTGAAGCTTGCACCGCCTTTGGTCGGGTAGAAATACAAACCCCGAGGACGTGTCGAACCGGACCCCCAAATATTCTAGAGACTGAGAGAGGGTCAGGTGACTTTTGGGTATATTGACGACCCAGCCCAGAGACTGCAGTACTGAGACAACTCTGGCTGTGGCCAGACGACTTTAGTCTGCCGAATCCGCTCTGATGAGCCAGTCGTCGAGGTACGGGTGAACCCGGATACCCTCTCGCCTGAGAAAGGCAGCTACCACCATAACCTTGGAAAACGTGCAGGGAGCTGTGGCGAGGCCAAAAGGCAAGGCCCGAAACTGGAAATGCTTTCCCAACACCGCAAACCGGAGAAACCGTTGATGCGGGGGCCAAATAGGAATGTGCAAGTAAGTTTCTTTTAGGTCCAGAGACGAGAGAAACTCTCCTGGCTGTACCGCCGCAGTGACGGAGTGCAGGGTTTCCATACGAAAATGTCGCACTCTTAGTGCCTCGTTGACAGCCAAAAATGACAGGGCCGACTCCATCCGCGGTGCAACCTCAGCGAGGGACTCTGCACCATCCACAGGCTGCTCCACTGCCTGTTGTAACTAAGAAAGGCAGGCCCGGGCAGCATAGGAACTGCAAACAGATGCCCTTAAGGCGAGGCCTGATGATTTCAATATACCATTTCAACGCGGATTCAAGCCGCCAGTCCTGCATGTCTTTCAGGGCAACCCCTCCCTCTACAGGGAGGGTGGTCCTCTTAGTCATCGCCGTGACCAAAGCGTCCACTTTAGGCATCCCCAAAGGGGCCAAGTGCTCCTCACTTAGATGGTAAAGCTGACCCATAGCCCTGGCCACTTTCAAAGGCCCATCGGGTTCAGACCATTGAGCTGAAATAAGCTCTTGGATGGAGTCATGCACAGGAAAGGCTCGTGCAGGCTTCTTAGAACTCGCCATCCTCGGATTACAAGAGGAGGCCTCGCCCTTGGCAGGATCATCGATCAAGAGGGCCTGCAAGGCATCAGAAATGAGCACTGGCAGCTTATCACGGTGGAAAATCCTCACCGCATTGGGATCATCCAGATCCAGTGGCAAACTGGCACTTTCCTCTGGCTCTTCAGACCATGAGGCCCTGGCCAGAACCCTCAGAATCCATACCACCCGACCACTGGGGGGGGGGGGGGGGGGGGGGGAGTGTGCCACTCTCCGACGAGGGGTTTACCCATCCATGTTGTGTGTCCTTCCAACTCTCGGGGGAATCAGCCAGTCCCGGGCCATCAACACCCGGGGGGAAACCAGGTAGCGGCGCAGTGTCAGACACGTGCGGCAGAGCTCTTTTCAGCATGAAAGCTTTATGCATTAACAGCACAAACTCCGGGGAGAAAAACTCACCCTGACCCTCCGTCTCCGAATCAGGAGAAATAGGAACAGGAGCTCCTCTGGTAGCCTCTAACCGAGGCGTCCCCCTGCACTCAGACTCCTCTGCAACAGCGAGGGTCGAGGCCTGCGGTGCTTCCAAAATGGTGCCCGCTGCCAGCGCCCTTGAGCGGGAAGAATCATCACTCGCCATGCTCGTACCAGCTCTAGCGTCTAAAAAGCACATCTTACAGAGCCCCGCTGCTGATCTACATTTACCACAACGGGAGCAGCGTTTAACTGCTTCAGCAGCCATCGTCCGACTGGACGGAAATATATAAGTAAAATGGTGGCTTCGCGCTAAAACTTACCCCGATCGGAACGGTGTCCGAGGGGACCTCCCCGGAGGAGCTGGGCACCACTCTCACCTCAAAAGACCGAGTCAAACGAGCTCCAGTCAAGCTGCACGTGGAAAATAGCCTCAGAATAGCTACGCAGAACCAATGCGTACTTTTTTTTTTTTTTTTTTAACGCTGTGAGGAAAGTTGGAGGCAGGCAGCAACAGAGGTACTCCTGTAGACAGGGGGACGGGTAAGGCAGGGAAGGGGGAACCTATATGCCTTCAAAGTGGGCACCACCAGCCACAACACCCCAGCTTCAACTGGCAAAAGCACAGGAGCCACCCCAGGCAGAATTTTTTCCAGGAGCTGATCAAGCTACGTCCACACCTGCTGGGAGATAGAGAAATACTGAAGGGAGATGGAGCTAGCCATCCATAGAGCACTATGGTTTTTCAGTCTTCTCTATCTCCACCTGCTGGTAGGCGGACATAACCCATCAGTTAATGGATTCATCTGCTGCTGATGACAAGGAAAGCCAAGTTACTTTACTTGTAGCAGGTGTTCTCCGAGGACAGCAGGCATATATTCTTACATATGGGTGATGTCATCTACGGAGCCCAGTGCGGACACTGCCATAGTGCAACTTTACTTCAAAACTTTGAGGCAGGACGCCACCGTGCATACCCGTGTGCCATCTCACCCAACGCTTAAGCGTGGGACTAGCAGTACAGTACTGAAGCTATGATGACAACTCCAAGGGGAAAGAAAATGAAAGGTATGACAAAATAGCGAAGATACTTACCTGTAGAAGGTATTCTCCAAAGATAGCAGGACATATATTGTCAAACGCGGGTGAGGTATCACGTGTTGCCAGGTTCGGAGCTTGAAAAAAAGCTTTGTATAGCTTTAAGAGCACGTGCAGTGCTCCCACCGCACATGTGCGAGTGCCTTCCTACCCGCCGCGAACATGTGGGGCCTGCAGTACAATAAAATAGCATAGAGTCAACTCCAAGAGAAAGTGGGAGGGTATGTGAAAATATATGGCCTGCTCTCCTTGAAGAATACCTGCTACAGGGTAAGTATCTTTGCTTTCTCCGAGGACAAGCAGGCCAATAATTCTCACATGTGGGAATCCTAGCTACCAGGCTCACTGAAAACAACAGTGCTGAATTGAACCTCGCAACTGCGAGGTCAAAACAGAGATGAACCTAAAACTATATACATACTACGTGAGAGTGCAGCCTGGAACAGAACAAAATGTGTATAGGGAGGTGGAGTTGGATTCTAGACCCCAAACAAATTCTGCAGCACTGTCTGTCCAAACTGATGTTGCATCAGGTATCCTGTTCAAGTCAGTAATGAGATGTGAATGTGTGGACAGCACTGCTGTCTTGCAAATTTCTTTAATGAAGGCTGACCTCAAGTGGCCTACCAAAGCCGCCATGGCTCTGACATTGTGAGCCATGACATGATTCTCAAAAGCCAGACCAGCCTGGGCATAAGTGAAAGAAATGCAATCTGCCAGCCAACTGGAGATTGTGCATTTCCCAATGGTGACCCCCATCCTGTATGGACCAAGAGAAATAAAAAGCTGGGTGGACTGTCTGTGGGGCCTAGTCCACTCCAGATAAACGGTCAATGCTCACTTGCAGTGCACGTTTGCTAGGATGGGCATTTAGTCTGGGAAAGAATGGTGGCAAGACAATCGATTGTTTTAGATGGAATGCCGACACAACCTTAGGCAGGAACTTAGGGTGTGTGCCGAGAACTACTCTGTTACGATGAAACTTTGTAGAACGTGCATCCATTACTAAAGCCTGAAGCTCACTGACTCTACGAGCTGAAGTAACTGCTACAAAAAATATGATCTTCAGGTCAAATACTTCAGAAGACAAGAATCAAGTGGCTCAAAAGGAGCTTTCATCAGCTGGGTGAGAACGACATTGAAGACCCATCACACAGGTGGAGGATTAACAGGGGGCTTTGTCAACAGCAAACCTCTCATGAAGCGAATAACAAGAGGCTGTCCTGAGATGGGTTTACTCTCTACTCGATGATGATAGGAAGTAATTGCACTGAAGTGAACTCTTTGGTCTTGAGACCAGACTCGGAAAGATGTAGAAGGTATTCAAGGAAGGTCTATGTAGAGCATGAAACAGGATCTAGGGCTTTGCCCTCACACCAGACGGCAAACCTCCTCCATTTGAAACAGCAACACCGCTTAGTGGAATCTTTCCTGGAAGCCAGCAAGACCCTGAACACACCCTCAGGAAGATGGAAGGAAACAAAATCTAAGCTCTCAACAACCAGGTTGTGAGGGCCAGGGACTGGAGGTTGGGATGCAGAAGAGATCCCTTATTTTGCATGATTAGGGTCAGGAAATACTCCAATCTCCACGGTTCTTCAGAGGATAACTCCAGAAGAGGAGGGAATCAGATCTGCCGGGGCCAATACGGTGTGATCAGAATCATGGTTAGTACATAAGTACATAAGTAATGCCACACTGGGAAAAGACCAAGGGTCCATCGAGCCCAGCATCCTGTCCACGACAGCGGCCAATCCAGGTCAAGGGCACCTGGCGAGCTTCCCAAACGTTCAAAAATTCTATACATGTTATTCCTGGAATTGTGGATTTTTCCCAAGTCCATTTAGTAGTGGTTTATGGACTTGTCCTTTAGGAAACCGTCCAACCCCTTTTTAAACTCTGCTAAGCTAACCGCCTTCACCACGTTCTCCGGCAACGAATTCCAGAGTTTAATTATGCGTTGGGTGAAGAAACATTTCTCCAATTTGTTTTAAATTTACTACACTGTAGTTTCATCGCATGCCCCCTAGTCCTAGTATTTTTGGAAAGCGTGAACAGACGCTTCACATCCACCTGGTCCACTCCACTCATTATTTTATATACCCCTATCATGTCTCCCCTCAGCCGTCTCTTCTCCAAGCTGAAAAGTCCTAGCCTCCTTAGTCTTTCTTCATAGGGAAGTCGTCCCACCCCCGCTATCATTTTAGTCGCCCTTCGCTGCACCTTTCTTGAGATGCGGTGACCAGAATTGAACACAATACTCAAGGTGCGGTCACACCATGGAGCGATACATCGGCATTATAACATCCTCACACCTGTTTTCCTAATAATACCCAAAATTCTATTTGCTTTCTTAGCCGCAGCAGCACACTGAGCAGAAGGTTTCAGTGTATTATCGACGACGACACCCAGATCCCTTTCTTGGTCCGTAACTCCTAACGTGGAACCTTGCATGACATAGCTATAATTCGGGTTCTTTTTTCCCCACGTGCATCACCTTGCACTTGCTCACATTAAACGCCATCTGCCATTTAGCCACCCAGCCTCCCAGTCTTGTAAGGTCCTTCTGTAATTTTTCACAATCCTGTCGCGAGTTAACGACTTTGAATAACTTTGTGTCATCAGCAAATTTAATTACCTCGCTAGTTACTCCCATCTCTACATCATTTATAAATATATTAAAAAGCAGCGGTCCTAACACAGACCCCTGAGGAACCCCACTAACTACCCTTCTCCATTGTGAATACTGCCCATTTAACCCCACTCTCTGTTTCCTATTCTTCAACCAGTTTTTAATCCACAATAGGACATTTCCTCCTATCCCATGACCCTCCAATTTCCTCTGTAGCCTTTCATGATGTACCTTGTCAAACGCCTTTTGAAAATCCAGATACACGATATCAACCGGCTCCCCTTTGTCCACATGTTTGTTTACTCCTTCAAAGAATTGAAGTAAATGGGTCAGGCAAGATTTCCCCACACAAAAGCCATGCTAACTTGGTCTCATGTCCATGTCCTTGCATGTGCTCTGTAATTTTGTTTTTGATAATAGCCTCTACCATTTTCCCCGGCACCGACATCAGACTCACCGGTCTATAATTTCCCGGATCTCCCCTGGAACCTTTTTTAAAAATCGGTGCTACATTGGCCACCCTCCAATCTTCCGGTACCATGCTCGATTTTAAGGATAAATTGCCTATCACTAACAGTAGCTCCACAAGCTCATTTTTCAGTTCTATCAGTACTCTGGTTCTGTAGTCTTGATTGAGTTTCAGTAAAGTCTTACTCACGAGAGGTATGGGAGGATACACATACAGAAGACTTGTCTCCCAATGAAGGAGGAAGGCATCTGTGCTAGTCTGTCATGGGCCTGAAACCTGCAACAGATCTGAGGGAATTTGAGATTGGACTGAGTAGCAAAAGATCCAACAAGAGTGTGTCCCACGCTCTGAAGATCTTGTGGGCAACACCCACGTCGAGTGACCACTCGTTCAGTTGCATGACCATGCTCAGTCTATCAGGCAGGCTGTTGGATATGACCACCAGGTAAGTGGCCTTGAGGAGCATTCCATGCCATACTGCCCAATGCCACATCCCCAACGGACTCTTGACACAGAAGGCATGATCCGGTGCCCCCCTGCTTGTTAGTGTAGTACATTGCAACCTGATTGTTTGTTTGAATGAGCACAATTTGGTTGATCAGTCAATCTCTGAAAGCCTTTAGGAGCATTCCAGATCGTCTGGAGCTCCAGAAAGTTGATGTGAACACCTGTCTCCTGGGCTGACCAAGCACCTTGAGTGTGAAGTCCGTCTAAACAAGCTCCCCACCCCATATGGGATGCATACATCGTCAGCACCTTCTGGGACTGTGAAATTTGGAATAGGAGTCTCCAAGTCAAATTGGATCAAATAATCCACCAAAGCAGAGACTGAACCAGCTCTGGGGTCACTCTGACGACATCCCCCAGGTTCCCTGTGGCCCAACATTAACATCTGCTGAGCTGTAACCTGCTGCCTGGCTCAAACTTGAGTGTCCTCCCTCGGCATAGGGAAAAAGTTTGCGCCCGCAGCATATCTAGCAGGGCTCCAATGAACTCCACTTGCTGGACAGGGAGCAGATGGGACTTGGGGTAGTTTAAAAACAAACCCTAATTGCTGGACAGGGAGCAGATGGGACTCGGGGTAGTTTAAAAATGAATCCTAGTAGCTGTAACACTGAATAGTCCCCCGCATGGACTCCTGAGCACTGTCCTTCTACCTGCTCTTCACCAGTCAATTATCCAGATAGGGGAACACATTGGACTCCCAGTCTGCACAGCAACACTGCCTAGCAACACAAACTACTGCAAGACATTTGACGAAGACCCTGGGAGCCGACATGAGGACAAAAGGCAACACATGATACTGGAAGTGATGTGTCCTCAGCCGAAAACAAAGATACTTCCTGTAGCCTGGAAGTATTGGGATACGGGTATAAGCAACCTTTAAGTCCAGAAAGCATAACCAATCGTTTTCCTGAATCATGGGGAGAAGGATGCCCAGGAAAACCATCCTGAACTTCTTTGACCAGGGCCCTGAGCTCTAGGATGGGACACATCCCCCCTTGTCTTCTTTTGTACAAGAAAGTACCTGGACTAGAATCCCTTCCCTTCTTCCTCTGGTGGAATGGGCTTGACCGCATGGGCCTTCAGAAGGGCATAGAATTCCTCTGTAAGTACTTGCTTGTGTGGAGAGCTGAAGTGATTTCCTTTTGGTGGGCAATCTGGTGGTCTTTGTCGCCAATGTAGGGTGTAGCCAAGACAGACTATTTGAGGAACCCACCTGCCTAAGGTTACAAGGGGCCACCTTTCCTGAAAAAATTTCAGCCTCCCCCTGACTGGCAAGTTGCTCAGAACAGTCACTTACTGTAGCCCTACTCTGCTTGAGCCAGTCAAAAGCTCACCCCTAGCTTTGACTGGGGAGGTGTCTGAGCCTTATGTGGACGTTGTTGACAAGAAAAAGTGTGCTGTGGTTGAGTCTGCTGAGGCTGGTGAGGAGGAGTGTACCTACGCCTCTGTGAGTAGTAGGGACCCCTCTTTGACTTGCTCAAAAAACACCTGGATGTGGAGATAGTTGCAGAAGGCGTCCGACGGGATAAAGTATCAATGGTATCAGTGTGCTTCTTGATGAGATCAGTGACCTCTTCCACCTTCTCTCTAAAAAGATTATCCCCCCACATGTGTTATCCATCAGCCTCTGCAAGACCACCGGGTCCAAGTCAGAGACGTACTATACTCTGAGCAGAGATCCTGGATGCCACATCAAAAGTGTCATAGGTTACCCTGGCCAAGAACTTATGACATGCCTTGTGCTGCTTGACCAACTGGCAAACTAATTCAGCCTGCTCTTGTGGGGAAGTCTGCCAAATCAGACATATTGGGCACCAAAGACCACAAGTACAGGCTTTTGAAGAGCAGGTACAATTGTATACGGGAGATAAGCCCGATACGTCTTCCACCCAAACGAATCCAGGGTTCTAGCTTCTCTGTCAGGGGATGCTGAAGCATAGTCTCTAGAACTCCTGGCCCTTTTGAGCACAGATTCTACCACTAGGGAACGATGAAGCAACTGAGGCCTATCAAATTCAGGGGAAGACTGAATCCAGTACACGGTGTCAATCTTCTTAGGGAGGACAGTGACCGAAAGAGGGGATTCCCAGTTCTTCATTTGAACGTCCCACAAGATCTCGTGAAGCGGGACTATCACAGCCTCTTTAGGAGGAAACTCAGTCTAGGACATCAAACATCTTAGCCCTGGGCTTGTCTTCCACTTCCAAAGGAAAGAAAATGGCAGCCACCAATTCCTTAACAAAAGATGGGAAGGAGTCTCAGATGCACATTTTCTCCTTTCCTGTGGAGAGGAGGGATCAGATGGGATGCCATAAGACTCCTCGTCCAAGAAGAACTGTGGATCCTCCTCTGACTTCCATGAGTGCTCCTCATTGGTGTCAGCCAGAAACTCCTTATGGGAGGACTGAGACCAAGCCTGCCTCGACAAAGAGGAACTATATCCCTGAAAGGGTCAGGGAGCAAGGCCTGGAGGCATTCATCGAGGACCGACATCAGAAAAGGTTGGGGCATCAGTGTACAGACAGGCTGTTGAACAGTCGGGGTCAGGATGGGTGCCTGGTCCTGGCTGCACGGAGACCCATGCACTGGCACCTCCTATATGGAAGAGGAACAGTCCCCTGACGCCGGTGCTTTTTGGGTACTGGGTGTTCCCTCGGTGTCCAGGTGTTCCCTCGGTGTCCAGGAGCTCCCAGCACGAGTTGAGGGCGATTGATGCCGATGCTTCTTGGGCTTCCCCCTATGCTGGTCTTAGACATTCCTCAGTGCCAACAAAGATGACGTTGAATCCTCATGTCGCCTCAGGGTCAGGCCAGATTCTGACTGGTCCCAGGGAAACTGCAGAGCAACCAGTGTTGAGGCAGATGGAGACACACTCGATGCACAGCCACTCTGTCTATGGGCCTAGCAGCCATGTGGACCGATGCAACTCTCGACGCCAATGCCAATAGAGACATTGAGGCTTCGGACCTGGCTCCAAATGTTTTTTTCTCGCTGAGCATCTCTGGCCAACTGGTTTATTTTCTTTGTACGAAGACAAAGAACACAGTTAGAAGGGTATGCTCAGACCTAAAACACTAAAGACACCAAGAATGGGTGTCTTTGCCAGAGATGGTCCTATTGCACCAGCTGTAGCACTTTAAACCACCGGGAACCTTCGATGACATGGAAGGAAAAACAGCCGTGGCTAAATCAAAAGACTCGGTGCTGAAAAAAAGGGGCAAAGCACTAGAATAAAAGTATAGGGACAAGCCTGACTGGAGCTCTGGCCTAAGTACGGCCTACCGAGCATGGTAAAAATAAAGGAAACTTACAAGGACAAAAAGAAACTAAAATCACAAGGGGGGGGGGGGGGGGGGGGGGGAACCAGCCCCAAAATAAAAAGGCAAAAAATAAAGGAACAGAGACAGGAAGGCACAAAAACAGGCACTCGGAACATTCTCTCGAATCGAGCTGCGAGGAGTGACAAAAATAGCGTCCTTTCCTCACCACAGAAAAGAGAACTGGAGGTCCTGTGTTTTCGAGGCAAGTGGGAAGGCACTCATGCATGTATGGTGGGAGCGCTGCACACACGCTTTTAAGCTATACACAGCTTTTTCAAGCTCCGAACCAGGCAACACGGGACACGTCATCCACATGTGAGAATTACTGGCCTGCTTGTTCTTGGAGAATTCACCTTTTGGGCTTTACCAACCTTAACAAGCGGAATGTACTCAAGCAGGTCACAGGGCAGGAAAAAACAAGGCCCCAAATGAATGGATGTGCCAGCCAGAGCAGAGCAATCTGTAATGCTTCACAAACGAGAGGAGTAATGACCATGTCACTGCCTGACAGATGACATCCAGGGTGGAGGCCCAGGCAGTTTTTCTAGAAGATGCCTGTGCCCAAGTCGAGTGAGCTACCGATCCTGTTCCCACAAATATAGGCTGTCTCAATGGCTGCCAAGATCCAAAGGCAACTAAAGCTCCATCTGGCCCTTCCTACGACCATAGAAAAAAAAAAAAAAAAGATAATTCAAGAGGCAAAACTTGACTCCCTCAAGTAACTAAGCAAGACTCTGAATGTCAAACTTAAAATGACTCCTAGCAATAAAATCTGAACCCATCTACAAAGGAGGGCAGACATAAATCCTGATTCACATGAAAGGGGAACATAAAAAAAAGGAATAGTGAAGATGAACACTAAAGCATCCTAGAAGATAGAGACCCTGATAATTCAAAGACTGACGCTTCAAAACCCTCCTGGCCCATGCAATCACCACCAGGAAGATCACCTTTAGAATGAAATCCTTAACGGAGGCCAACTTCAGAGGCCCAAAAGGTGGGCCTGAGAGAACATTCAGTACTAAAGTCAAATCCCAAGAGGGAAGTGATGGATGCACAGGAAGATGCAAATGAACGACCCCCTTCAAAAAAGAAAGCAATGTCCCCATGAGTGGTGAGAGAATGGTCCAGGATTTTACCTCAGAAACCAGAGAGAACACTAACTGAAAACTTTACGTGAGCTCAGTACTAACTCCTAGCTGAACCCTTACTGCAGAAACCTGAAAACCTTGGCAATCTGTGCCTTCCAAGAGGAAAGTGAACACTGAGCATATAGCTCACAAAAACCTAAGCCCAGATACAAACCAAGGAGGTGGAAGACTTGCGAGCCTTAAGCAAGGTGGAGATCATGATGGGTGAAAAGTCTTTCCTCACTAAGCACCATCTTTCAAAAGCCAACCATGAGCCAGAAGAGATCCAGATCCTCCATTTCCACTCCATCTTAGTACTGTTGCTCGAGGCCATGAAGTTAAAGGCTGGCTGGCCCCAATGGTCCAGTAGTTGCTGCAAGGCAGCATGCTCCAGCTCCCATTCCCACTCCCCTGGATCCAGCAGGGATCGATTGAGGAAGTCCACATGAACACTGTCTTTGCCAGCTACATGGATCACTGACAGGGCCAGCAGATTCTCCTCTGCCCAGTGATAACAGGCTGTCATTTTTAGGGCCACTGACTCCTGGGTGCCACACTGCTCATTGATACAAGCCACCAGCACCAATCTGACTGCCCAGATCTCCAGGCAGCTGATAGACCAAGAAGTCTCTAGCAGGGAACAGCAATCCTGCACCACTTTACCTAGACATTGAACTCGCCAGCAGAGGAGACCTGCATCATTGGTAACTATCACCCAACAAGGCAATTCCAATGGAATCCCCTGAAGCAAATGACTGGGCCTGTCCCACCAGTCCATACTGTGTCACACTCTGGCTGGGAGCAGGATCCAGAAATTAAAATCCTGACAAGCCAGCACCCAGCAAGATAGCAATGCTGATTGGGGAGTGCATGTGTGCCTGAGCCCCAGGGTACCACTTCCAGGGTGGCTGCCACAGAACCTAATAGTTGAGGATCATCCTAGGGAGTTTTGAGGCCTTCTGGGTTTGGAGCTTAAAGATGTGTTCCTTCAGAAGGAGAATCCCACCTGAGGTCTCACACTTTGCCAGCATCATGCAGGAGAAGTCATTGGGAGCCCTGCAAGACTCTCAAGGATGGTTTCAGATGGCTTTGTCTCGGAATCGGAGCCTGAGGCAACTGGGGGTCTGAAAAAGCCCCCTATGTCCCCCAGAACAGACTGGCACAACAGGAGCTGCAATCAGGGCTCATCTCCCCTGTAGTGCTTGGCCCCTGAGGAGGGATCAGTAAAAAATATATGGGTTTCAATCTAATCAACCTGGTGTGGGTAAATCAATTTCCAACAATTCCACCAGCTTAAATGATATATAACTCAACTACAAAACTTTTTTAAATATTTTTAATTTGCAGTGCTCAGTAGTGCTGTAGTGTCCTTTAAACCACCTGTCTCTGGTTCAGAACTGCAGCTGCCTCACATCATAGCACAAGCCCTCCCTACCTTCCAATTCTCTCAGGGTTAAACAATAAACACTCCCTGCCAAGAGAACACAAAAAGATGTAATACTATAAACACTTATCCTTAGCTGTTTGTGGGCCAGTGCTCGGTCTGCAGTGCCTCCAGAGCACCCGTGATTGGTGTTCAAAGTGATTAAAACAACCTGCTCTCTGTCTCTATCCCCACATTTTCTAGCTTTTTCAAGGGGATGTATGTACAATCTGTTGAATAAAATGGGAGAGATTACTCTGCACGCTCCTCCCAGGGAGGAGCGTGCAGAGTAATCTCTCCCATTTTATTCAACAGATTGTACATACATCCCCTTGAAAAAGCTAGAAAATGTGGGGATAGAGACAGAGAGCAGGTTGTTTTAATCACTTTGAACACCAATCACGGGTGCTCTGGAGGCACTGCAGACCGAGCACTGACCCACAAACAGCTAAGGAAATCCCTGAGGAGGGATGCCAGTTTCAGCCACCAGAGCCTGCTTAACCAGCAGACTAAGTGCTGGAGCCAAGCAAGGCTCATGACGCCTCCAGTAATTGGGGCGGAGATTGGTATGAAAGAGACCAGCTCTGCCCTCCCCTTGAAAGGCCTAATGGGGGCTATGAAAGCTCCCGATGCAGAAACGCTAAAGAAGGAGAAAAATATTGTGAAGACAAAATGGCCGCCATTCCCACTAAAGACATTAGTACCACAGGTCCCAGATACTTTGATGTAGGGACTGTCAGCAGAGGTCTGCCCTGCCCCCCCCCCCCCCCCCCCCCCCCCGGGACCATTTCCAGGAACAGCTGTCACAGGAGGGGCAGAGGGACCCAGCAACTGTGCTCAGCTGCTGGCTCCTACAGGTCCTACAGTACTTTTCAGCTAGCGTACCCAGCCACATTCTGGGCATGCCCAGACCATCTGGTTCGCTTGGGCCAACCCTGGACTAGTATTACAGTGATCCCACTATCCCCGTCAACCCTCACAGGCATGCAATATTCAAAAGGTCCAAATACAAAAGAGCAACTCCACTACTTGAACAACTACACTGGCTGACAATCAAGGCAAGACTAATCTTCAAAGCCTGCATCCTCATTTTCAAGATACTATTCGCAATGGCACCAGAATACATGCAAGACCTGATCAAATTATCTTCAAGAAACCTACTTCTCTACTTCTCTACCTACCCAACTCAATGCCAATAGTCATTAGAAGTATCACCGATTATCTCCTATTCAGAAAAGCTATGAAAACTGTTTATATGGGACATACAGGTCATGAACCATAAAATAACTTTACAACAGTAACTGAGAATTATGAACAAAGCTACGCCTCTGTGAACAGGCTATGAACAGGTTAAGAATCACTGAGAAGCTAAATCATAAGAATTTACACAGAATGTGAGTCTCATGTCAGCTTGCCCTTTCTGTTGAGGGGACAGGCAGATATGGAGTCATAACAAAGATATGTGTGGCAAGAGAATACTGTGCATTAATATAGTAATGTAGGGGAAATTTGCTGCTGACCATGAAAGCAGAGACACTTTGGTTGCTGGGAAGATGGTTTTTGCAAAGTAAGATAACCTTACTGACCTTACTTATGATAAGCAAATATGTTAGGAAGAGCTTTGCTTCTGTAAGATAGCACATTCCAGTAAATTCTAGTAAATTCTGACTTTGTATTTCCAATACTAGCCTATGGGAGAAAAAGGTATAAAAGGAGAATCCTGGACAGAGGCAAGAGTTAATGTCAGAGGTCACATTTGTGTCCCGGTTGCTGTGAGAATTAATTAATTATATTGCTTATTCTAATTGTATTCCTGATTGGTAAGTGTAACATAGTAACATAGTAGATGACGGCAGAAAAAGACCTGCACGGTCCATCCAGTCTGCCCAACAAGATAACTCATGTTTGCTGCTTTTTGTGTATACCCTACTTTGATTTGTACCTATGCTCTTCAGGGCACAGACCGTATAAGTCTGCCCCACACTATCCCCGCCTCCCAACCACCAGCCCCACCTCCCACCCACCGGCTCTGGCACAGGCACAGACCGTATAAGTCTGCCCAGCACTATCCTCACCTCCCCAGCCCTGCCTCCCAACCCCGGCTCTGGCACAGACCGTACAAGTCTGTCCTGCCTCCCAACCCCGGCTCTGGCACAGACCGTACAAGTCTGTCCAGCACTATCCCCGCCTCCCAACCACCAGTCCCGCTTCCCACCACCGGCTCTGGCACAGACCGTATAAGTCTGCCCAGCCCTATCCCCGCCTCCCAACCTCCAGCCCCGCCTCCCGATCTTGACTAAGCTCCTGAGGATCCATTCCTTCGGCACAGGATTCCTTTATGCTTATCCCACGCATGTTTGAATTCCGTTACCGTTTTCATTTCCACCACCTCCCGCGGGAGGGCATTCCAAGCATCCACTACTCTCTCCGTGAAAAAATACTTCCTGACAATAATAAACAATTACTGATAATTCTCATATTACTATAGCCTTCTGTGTCTTTCTGTCTCTCCATCTGGTGGCGTTAGGACCATAATCCCTGGAGTCCTGGACTTTCCAGGTTACAGATAACTAGTACCTTTATACCTGGGAGAGGGCAGAAAGATAAAGAAAACCTACCTATTCAAAATATCCTACAACTAACCATACAAACTATGGATAATCTCCCCTACATCACAAATATAATACACTAATGTAACTCCACCCAAATATAAACTGTAAGCCACTTTTGAACCGACACTTGATTTTGGATAACAGAGGGATACAAGAACGCATAAATAAATAATGCTGCAAAAGCAGCGTTTTTTAAAAAAATTCCTTTTGGTTTTTTTTTTTTTAATTCCTTTTGATTTGCCTTGAGCTGCAGAGAAGTCAAGGAGAAAAGCAACCAAGAGTGCAAGGGCAGTGGGGGGGGGGGGGGGGGGGGGGGGGGGGGGGGGATGGGGCCCCCACGGACTGGGCTCCATGCCTCACCCATTGGTCACCATCATGTAAGCCTGTAGCACCACCTGAGGAAAAATCCAGCATGAACTGCTGCTCCACCTTCTTTCTCATGTACCTTGAGAACTGAGTCACCCCCCCCCCCCCCCCACACACACACAGGCAGTGTCTTCTTGGGAAGCCCCATGAGGAGGGTGTCCACTTTGGGTATTTCCAGCACTTATCCAACCTCTCTGATGCAAAAGATACAAACTTGTCCAAAATTTCTGTCAGCATCATGCAGAAAAAAAGCTTTATGAAGCAGAAAATGCTGGGGAAAGGGAGGAGGGAGGACAGACCCTCCAGAAAATGGTTCTCCCTTTTTTTATTCTCATACAGCAAAAGCCTAATCCAGCTTTAAAGGCACTGGGAAGCATTATTGTATAGTGGAAAAGTGAGCCAGCTCTGCAGGGTGTTTCCACTATTGCTCCCTGCGCTGGGATCAGGGAAGAAAGGGGAGCTCTGACATGCATGTCAGCTGCTCAAATATTAACTCAATAGAGCTATGTACGCTTTGTCATACCTGAAAGTACATCTGTAGTTTTCTGGAACTTTCTCTACAAGGGGGGGGGGGGGGTGAGAAGGTAAAGGACACATTTTTTTTTTAATTTTAAACACTAATAAAAAAGCCAAAGAAACAGTGGTAGGTCTTATTCACCATACATCACATAGGCCACAGCTCAATCAGGGGAACTTCTCCAGCTTTACTTTTGGCTGGGTACTAAAACCCTGCCTCTGCTTGCCTGAAGAGAAAGAAACCAGGGGGCAAGGGAGGGCCTGCATCTACAAGTGCACCTCCTCCACCAAGACCTGCATCCAGAAAAGCACCCTGAAAATTACCTCAGGTGTATGGACTGGGCTGGCACTTCGGCCTACTTGCTCTGATCACTGCAGAGCTTTTCTGTCTTAACTTGAGGAAGCAACCTTCCAGCCACTTACCCTTTCAAGGAAAGGAAGAAAATTGCAAGGAATTTATGCAGGCCCTGCAGCATCAGCCTGCCAGCATGCTCAGACACATGGCCACTGCAGAGGCCTGCAGGCTAATTTGCCATTTTTTTTAGGTGAGTTGATTCGTTTCCTAAAAAAAAAAAAAAAATCGATTTTTTTAAAAACCACTACCTGCGTGCGCTCCTCTGCCTTCGCCTCTCTCCCCAGTCCTTGGATTAGAAAGACACGGTGGCTTGCCCTCTCCATGCCACCACCTTCCCTGTCTTCTTCCACGGCACCCCTCTCACCCAGTTGAGACCTGAGTGTCAACTTGCACTGCTGTTGGCTACTTCTACCCGTTGTCTCTCCTACTGCTGGAAGCTGAACATCTGATGCAAAAAGCATTGCAATAGGGCTCAGTGGCTGTGCTGCTGCCACCGCCACCACCTTCCCCTGCAGCACTCCGTTTGAGCAGCACTCTAGGACAGGGCTGCCGAGAAGGAGGGGGGCAGGGGGGACAAAATTCCCCAGTCCTGGGCCTCCAAGGGGGGCCCGGCGCCGCAGCCCCCGATCTCACACACCTCTGCCCCGCCCCCAAGGTCGCTGTGCCGCAGTCCCCACCCACTCCCCCTCCGTCCGCCACCGGGCCCAGGCCCCCTGCATTGAAATCATCACAGCGCCTCACCTGTCACCTCCGTGACTAAGCGCAGCAGCAGATCGGATTCGCCTCCCTTCGGGCCTTCCCTTCCTGTGTCCCGCCCTCGCGGACGTTACATCAGATGAGGGCAGGGCACAGGGAGGGAAGGCCCGAAGGGAGGCGAATCCGATCTGCTGCTGCTGCGCTTTCAGTCATGGAGCGAGGTGACCGGTGAGGTGCTGTGATTTCAATGCAGGGGGCCCAGTCCGGTGGCGGATTGAGGGGGGCGGGTGGGTACCGCGACGACAACCACAGGGGCGGCCTTGCCCCGGGCCTGGCCCAGTCTCTCGGCGGCCCTGCTCTAGGATCCCAGTGCCCTGTGCTAGAAGAGAGCTCCCAGAGATAGAGGGGCTCACAATCTAATGCAGTACAAGGTATTTGACTGTGTGCACTACTGCACACTGTACTCCGGTCCATTATGTGTAAAGGTAATAAGGAAACTAGGACCAGAACACAGATTCTTAATGGGGTATATTCTATGCTGGCATAATTTTGCCATACTTACTAGGTTCAGTGCACAGTATCCGGCTATCTGCTAATAAATCTTTTGATGATCTATACTGCTTTGTAATTGTATAACATTACTGTAATTTCTCCTGTTAACTGTAAGACACATTGAACAAACTTGCTGTGGGATAATTGTGGGATTTAAGAATTTATAAATAAATAAATCTGAGTTAAGTCAATAACCTTTCAATTCTTCATTATCATATACATATAACTATATAAAATAGCTTTTCTGCATAGGTTGCCTGAAATCAGATGTGCCATACACTATTATGGGCCATTAATGGTGCTGAATAGCACTACATTTGAAAAAACTTGGGATCTGCCACAGATTTCCACAGGCAGCCTTCTGCAACTATATTTATTTATTTATTGCATTTGTATCCCACATTTTCCCACCTCTTTGCAGGCTCAATGTGGCTTACGATAATCATGAATAGTGGAAATATATTAGAAAATAGACATTTAGTGTAACAGAAGAATCTTGGGCAACATGATAATGAAAAAACAAGATAGTAGTATAGCAAGCCGATATTGTGAGACAGTTCTGAAAATATGTAGAAAAGTTGTGTATATTTACATTGGTTGATCTTTGTGGTATACCTTGTTAAAGAGATGGGTCTTCAGTAGTTTGCGGAAGTTCGTTAATTCGTAAATCGTTTTTAAGTTGCGCAGCAATGCGTTCCATATCTGTGTGCTCAAGTAGGTAAAGTTTGATGAGTGCGTTAGTTTGTATTTCAGACCTTTGCAGTTAGGGAAGTGCAGATTAAGAAATGTGTGGGATGATCTTTTGGCATTCCTGGGTGGTAAGTCTATCAGGTCTGACATGTATGCTGGTGCATCTCCGTGAATGATTTTGTGAAAAAGGGAGCAAATTTTAAACGTGATGCGTTCTTTAAGTGGGAGCCAGTGTAGTTTTTCTCGTAGGGGTTTAGCACTTTCATATTTTGTTTTGCCGAATATGAGTCTAGCTGCAGTGTTCTGGGCTGTCCACAGGTTGCTTGTGGCAGGCCACAGTTTTAAGTGTCTTAATAGTAAATAGTATCATATATGCAACACTTCTAACTGGCCTTTGACTCTTCATTAAGGTTTATTAAAGGTAAGGGTGATGGGGGAAATACCTGAATCGACTCACAGAAGCCTCATTCTTGATGCATTCAGCCCAAACTTTTTGTGACTACTTTAAGCTTAAACTGCCACACATTTAGCGAAATGTGCAATTGTGCTATATACTTATAGTGAATTCTAACAGAGCTGACATTCTGGTTCACTATGTAGCAGATGCTGCTTTATCAATAAAAATAGTGTATGTCATTTGGAGCTTTCATATCCTGTCTATAAATACAGGGAATATCACAGGTAATTTTATGGTCTCTATTCTTCTAGCAACTTTAAATCTTAGCAAGTAAAGTACTGCATGGTTCCTCTCATCAAAATATGTGATTCATAGAGTGAAAAATGTGTTCTGTGCATTCTGTGCACAATGCACATTTGTTTTTCATCTGTGCTTGATTGTGGAGGGAATTTTTGTTGCTGGTACTGAGGTGACCCCCAGTCATTGATTTGCCACCTGAACCCAGTATAAGGTATGTAACTGTGTGCAGTCTGTGCACAATTAATGCACATTTGTTATTTGTCTGTGCTCAACTGTGGAGGGAATTTTTGTTGCTGGTATTGAGGTGACCCCAGACTTTGATTTGCCACTAAACATGAGAACATAGGCAGAAAACTGCTACTCAGTTGCAGGATGGAGACTTTTTGGTCAGTCCTGGTTTTAAACCAAATTCCAAAGCAGTGTGGGATTTGTAGTCCTTGATTCTACCCATTGAAATCAGTGCTGCACCTAGGGTCCCATAATGCATTATGAAGGACTGGCCTAAAATCTCCTTCCTGGAACTGAGGAACTTGGAAGTTCTGAGTGCAGAATAATGAAGAGTTACAAGAAATGGTCTCACTACTGGATTCCTTTTTAGAAACTATTTGTTTTTATTTTTTAGGAATTATCCAAAATAAAGTGTTGCCCCAGTTTAGCAGCCAATGGATTAGACAAAGAAAGAGAAGAAATCAAGCTCAGTGTGCCCAGTAGGCCAGCATTCGCTTACATGGTCCGTATCTGAACAGCTGGATGACAAAACTGAACCAAAGGGAGAAATCATGTAATGTACTCTATGCAAAGCTAAAGTTAAACATAGCGGTGGCACCCATATCTTTGGTAGCACATTGAAAGACATCATAAAGCAAAATTTGTTGATCTGCAAGCTGAAGGCACTTCTAAGAAATTCATCAAGTCTTGACACCTCTGCAGCCACAAAGCCTAAAGCATCAGCAGCATCTTCAAGCCCAGGTTTCATCATTTTTCAACAAGCCACTCCCAACAAGAGATAAGAAAAAAAATTCCTATTCTCAGACTCTCAACAGAAGATATGGCGTGCTATCACATCAAACTTTAGGTAAAATGATTAAAACTAAGTATGACACGATTTCCACCTACGTTTTGAGTCAGTTTCAAAATCTGAGATACGTAAGCATTACCACAGACCTCTGGACCAGCAGAACCACGGCAGCTTATATTACAATTATGGCACATGTAATAGATGATGATTTTCACATGATAAACGTTGTACTGGATATGCAGTATATGCCAAAGAGTAACAAAGAGAGGGAACTAAGTACAAAAAGAGTCCAAGCAGAAAACACAGCACAAAGGGCCTTTAAAAACGAAGGGAACACAGCTCTTTCATTAAAAAAATTCTTTAATAGAGGGGGCGTTTCAAGATGGCGGATGTTGCCTGTTAGCATGCATCGAGGCTCTCTGGATTTTTTTTCCTTTTCTATCTTAAACATAATAGTTTTCTCTGAAAGATGCCTCATACAAAAAGGAAAGGGGTGGTAAAAAGCTTACCATCCGAGGCAGGAACCACCCAGTTACTCCAGTCGACCCGCGATAGTTTTGCTACAAGCACGCCACGGGAGGAGGAGGCGAGGAGCCCTGCTGTGGGAGCGTCTGGAGGAGCGACGACTCCCCTGGGGCTAGTAACAACTCTTTCCTCGCCAGACCTTAACCCTCCTCTGTGTCCTGCAAGCACAAGAGGTGAGGCAGAGTTTTCAGAAGCCTCCGAAGGGGGGGCTGAGGAATCCTCGAGGGACCGAGCCTCACCCCCAGAAGCCTGCAGATGATTTACAGTAGGAGCTATTAGCTCCCACAGAGGTAACCCTAGGAAGCATTTGGATAATGTTACAGCATTTGAATAAGACAATTACAAAAGTTGCTTCGGACACTGCCTCTTTGGTGATTAAAGTTGATCTTTTGTCTGACTCTGTAGAAAAAAATCAAGCAAGATACTGATAACCAGAAAATACTTTTCCAACAAGAACTAAGTTCATTAAAAACTACAACTGAGTGCCTGATTAAGGATAAAGTTATTATCCATAACAAAATCGATCAGCTTGAAAACTTTAACAGGTGGCTCAATTGCGAATATTGAATTTCCTAAAATGGTAGAACTGAGTGCTCTTGAATTGTTTAAAAAATATTTGTCTGATATTCTCAATTACTCCTCTGACCATATTCCCCCAATAAACAAAATCTATTATCTTCCAATACCGCAAAAAAGGAGAGAGGAGGAAAAGAGAAAACCAGAGAATCAAATGCAACAAGCTTCCGGATTACAAAATTTGACTGCATTCCTAGAGCAATCCTTAACCGAAATCCACACTCGCTCTACGTTGTTGGTTTCTTTAGTCTTCGAGCAAGACTTGAACTCAATAATGAAGTTCTATTTTTAAAATGGTTTAAAAGAATTCTTGGGCGCACGAATCTGGATTTACCCGGATGTTACAAGAGCAACTCAGGAAAAACGGAGGAAGTTTCTTGCATTAAGAGAAGATACTAAAGCACTGGGGGCCAGTTTTTTACTGGCATACCCGTGCAAATGTATGATAAGATATGTGGGTAACAAATATGTTTTCTATGAACTGGATCAGCTGAAAAGCTTTATTGCTTTAAAGAAAATTACCAAATGACTTTCGGGACTAGTGTTGAGTAAAGTAATTGTAAAAAAGCCCGTGGTTTGGGTCCAGGCCTTATTGCCTGTTATGAACTAATATGATATATGTTCTCCTCAACTTTACTGACCTCCCCCTCTAAATTAGTGGTCTAAGAAAAGCGGAATATTTACTTTAGAATATTTTTTTTGTTATTTCAAATAATATCTCTGTGTTTCTTGTACAAGATATATCTTGTGAATAAGGTTTGAAATATTATAAATAAATAAATTAAAAAAAAATCCTTTAATAATGAACTTAGATTGAAGAAAGACCCGACACAGGCTGTGTTTCGGTGCTACCGCACCTGCGTCAGGGGTCTACATTCAACACAATACAGTAAACAATCAGAAAATATAATAATTGACTAAATATGTACATACAAAAATACTAATGTGCTATAATAGGAACCAAAAAATGTTTTTTGATATATACATATATATAAAAAATAATATATATTAAAGACTAGATGCGTTAATAAAATAATAAAATGCATATTAAATAAGTGAACATTAATCAGATCTGCAAAACTTAATATATACAAAAAATTCAAAAAAGTATTCTCTCTATATATACATACACATATTTAATTGCAATGGTAAACAAATTTTTCAGTGATATAAAAAATGCAAACGCTAATAATAGACACATAAAAGACAATATAAATCTCACATATATCATGGACAATAACATATTTATATGTGAGATTTATATTGTCTTTTATGTGTCTATTATTAGCGCTTGCATTTTTTATATCGCTGAAAAATTGTTTACCATTGCAATTAAATATTATTTTTCAAAGGAGGAATATATCATAGACAACTTTTGAAAACATCAGACCTTTGAATTTTGTCTGTAGAAACCTCTCGTCATTGGTGTGGTGAGTATTTTTCTTATTTAATAATAATTTTAACAATATACTTTGACATTAACCCAAATGGTTCTTTATAAATAAAAAATGTCTTTTTAAATTATTGATAATTGTCCTAAATCTTTTTTAAAAATTATTATTATTTTATGGTTTGATGAGTGCATCTAAAAATTTTCTTATGTATATATAGAGAGAATACTTTTTTTGTATTTTTTGTATATATTAAGTTTTGCAGATCTGGCACCAGAACAGCTGACGCAGCAACCCCTCCTGCAGACCTGGAAGAATGGCTCGGATGCGCTCGTCCAGAGTCGCTGTCGAGCAAGGCTGTGGTGTCGGTGCAAGAATCGGGTACAGAATCTGTTGAGGTCAAGGGCGGGGCAGACACTCATAGGGAAACCGGATATCTCGCCCCCTTCACACTTCTGGCTGGAGGCTTCATAGAACGTTGGTGTTGCCTTTTATATAGAGAAATGTGGGTGCCTATTGATGTGTGAACTGCATAAGAGTGTTATGTAATATGTGTATGCCTATTGATGTGGAATAAACAATCTTTAAAGCAATATCTGAACCCTTGATTTGCTACAATCATCCTCACCACCGAGGGTGCATCAGAGGGAAACAAGGTTTAGAGACGACTAATGTGCCCCAGCATACTCAAAATGCTAGTCTTCCAAGAGTTGATCCTTCAAAATCACTAAAGTGGTCCCTGTGTACCTCCACACACATTGTCCAGGTCAGGATAAGAACCCTAGGCAGACCCCCCCCCCCCTCAAAGGAAAGGTCTCAGATGCACCTCCTACTGGGGTTGGCAGACTGGAACAAAGGTCTCCCACCAAGATACCAAACTGCAGAGGAAATCGCCCCCAGGGAATCCTCACCGCACTACCGAAGAGTCTGAAGGAAAAGCAGCAGTCTGCTATGAAAACCGCCAAGCCAGCTCCAATGCTGCAACCAGCGCAATCAAGATGATGGAGTTCTCGCCTCAAAGAGCCCGCTCCTGACAGCCACTCACTCCCGAGCCAAATTCAATACTGCTGCAATAACAGAAACCTCAAAGTCTGAAATTTGTTTTACCAAGAGTTGTTTTTTTTTTTTTAAACTCATTGCGGCTCTGAGCAGTTTCCAAAACTGGGGGGGGGGGGGGGGGGGGGGGGGGGGCATAGAGTGCCAACTCCCCTTCCAAAAAAACCGAAAGGTAGTTCACAGGAAGTGACAAATTTTAGACCTGTGGCATCAATCTTGTTTGTGAAAATTATGGAAGAATGGGTTATGGAGCAGTTAGAGGAATACTTGAATAAATTTGAAATATTGCATTTTACTCAATCAGGATTTTGCAAAACCTATAGCATGGAAACGATTCTAGGAGCATTGGTGACACAAAATAGAGAACTGTTGAATCAGGTCTAAAGTTCCATTATTATTCAATACGATTTATCAAGCGCTTTTGACTTAGTGGACTATGCCATTTTGTTGTATTTGTTGGACCATTTTGTTTTTTTTAATATTTATATTTATACACAACATCTGAACCAACCACAACTTAGGTTCACAACAATAAGCATAAAAGATACCAACAGATAACTGACATTTCTTTTATCGCAACATGCCCGTCCACCCCCTCCCCTCCCATCTACATCTAGGATTTTGCGGCGCAAGTTCAGGTGAGATGACCATAGAACATATGGGTCCCAAATGCGGTGATAGGCTAGCATACTACTACCTGTACGTAACGCTGTGAGTTTAAACATCAGATGGATATAATCCAGCTTGCGTAATATCACAGATATGTCAGGTAAAGATTGTTGTTTCCATGCTGCCGCCAATACTAATTTACTAGCCACAAACACTTGCGTAACCAAATCGGTGCGTGTTCAAGTTCACACCCTGCGGTTTAACATGCAAGAGACAGTGTTCCATTTTCTTGGGATAACTGATTTCAGACAAATTACACACAAATTTTAAAACTTTGGTCCAGAATTCTTGCGCAGAAGAGCAAGACCACCAGATGTAATACATATCTCCCTCCTCCACACACTGGCGCCAACATAAGGCTGATCCCACCTTGAACATTCTAACCAATCTTTTGGGAGTATAGTACCAGCAATAAAGTATCTTGTATCCATTCTCTACCAGGGAGCTTGACACCCATACTTTAAGCAAGGATTTGAATACCCTTTCCCTCTCTGTGTATTCATAAGAGACCTCCATTGCCTTTTCCCACTTCTGTAAATAATAAGTAACAGGTTTAGTCTGCTGGAGCAGTGCTTTATAGATTCTCGATAGCCTCCCTCTCCGCCCCCCCCCCCCATCCCCACCGGCTATCGCCTGCTCCAACTGCGTTTCCGTTAGACTTAACTCCCCCTTTGCTCGCCTAAGGATAGAGTCTCGCAATTGGTGATATTGAAATGCATTGGGTGAAGGTATCCTGTATTCTTCTTGTAGTGCCCCAAACGCTAAGAGTCCCCCATCCTCCCACACTTGCCTAAGCTCACATAGACCTAATTATTGCCATAACAGGGTCGGATACTCCAGGAAAAAATCCCGGTGCAAATCGTATAGGCATGTGCAGAAAGTGTGCGCGCCCTGGAAAGAAGAACCCTCTAATTGCGCACCAGGTCTTAAGAGGCCACTGAAGAAGTGGCGGGGCAATTTTAACCACCTCTCTTAATTATCTCTCGGGTAACCAGGGGATAGCCCTCAGTGGGTATAAGTCAAACCAAGTTTGCTCCAGCACTGTCCAAATCTTTCTCTCCCCCTGAAGCCAAATCAGCCAAAATTCTAAGGTGAGCTGCTTGATAGTAAAGAAAGAACGAGGGGACCCCCATGAGCTTGTGGTTGGCACATTACTGCTCGACGCACCCGTGGGGGTCTCTTTTTCCAAATGGAGAACACTCTCCTATGCAAGCCTTGAAAGGAGAAATTAGATCTTACCTGCTAATTTGCTTTCCTTTAGTCCCTCCGGACCGGACCAGGATTGGACTGATGGGTTGTGCTCGCGTACCAGCAGGTGGAGACTGAGAAAAAACTCTGACTCTAGAGAGCCAATAGGAGCCCTGGCCATGTGACCTTAGCCTCAGTATTTGAATAACAAAGCAGGAAAAAAAGAAAGACCTTCTGTGCCGTATGGAATCCTAGCAGCCACAAAGCACTCGGCAATGCCAAGTATCAGAGCTCACCAGCAACTCTCACCAGAGAAGTGGTATGGCCCGATATGTATTACAGCTCACCAGCAACTCTCACTAGAGAAGTGGTATGGCTCACTTGTACTATAGCTCACCAGCAACTCTCACCAGAGAAGCGATATGGCTCACATGTAATATAGCTCACCAGCAACTCTCCCCAGAGAAGTGGTATGGCTCACGCATAATATAGCTCACCCGCAACTCTCACCAGAGAAGTGGTATGGCTCACTTGTCTTATAGCTCACTAGCAACTCTCACCAGAGAAGTGGTATGGCCCACTTAAGATTTTATATATATTCCATCAACTGAGCTTACCAGCAACTCTCACCAGAAAAGTGGTAAATCATATTTAAGGTTTTATAGATATTCCAGCAACTGAGCTCAGCCACAACTCTCACCAGAGAAGTGGTATGGCGTATTTAAGGTTTTATAGATAGATTCCAGCAATTGAGCTCACCAGCAACCACCAGAGAAGTGGTATAGACCACGTAAAGTTCTGTATATATATAGTATTGTTCCACGAATCGTAAAGGAATGAATACACTTCCTACTTAATAAAAGAAGCTAAAGAGTAGAGAGAACATGGGAGGGGCCTGGTCCGGTCCGGAGGGACTAAAGGAAAGCAAATTAGCAGGTAAGATCTAATTTCTCCTTCCTTAGCGTCCCTCCGGACCGGACCAGGATTGGACTGATGGGAAGTACCAAAGCAGTAATCTGAAGGGAGGGACCCTATGAAAACTGCAGAGAAATGTTCATGCTGCATAGGCCACCTGGCGACAACTAACATGTAGTGTGTCCCAATGAGCAAAATAAAATGAAACTAGGACTAAGTTGCCAACTTACCAATGTGCACCGAGAGCACCAAAAATCGCCGTAGTAAGAATAGAGCCTGCTTCTGAAGTTGTGGAATATGTTGTAATACGCTGTGGAACTGCCCTCTCAGCGAGAAGAGAAATAGACATTCTCATTTCCTTGATCCTTCGCGATATAGCGGGTTAGAAACAATGAAAAACTTTTACGCCTACTGGCTAGAAGGACAAAACCAATAAGAAAAAACCAATTGGGAAAGGTGAAAACTTTAAACTACAGCAGACCGAAAAGAAGTTACCAACCGTAGAAGTATTCCACACATAGATCTACTTGCTGCAATGGCTACTGGGAAACACTGCTTGAAGAGGAAAACTTTATAGAAAAAGTTATGGCTACTAGAAAACAGAACTTAAGAGTCTGTTCACCTAGTTCACCTAGCTGGTGGACGAAGCGGGAGGTACAGGTGCAGGACTCCTTTAAGAAACCGCTTTGACAGTGGATGCTGCATAAGCGTGCGGTTGTCAACAGTATCATGCATCACTGATAGAGCTGCCAAATGAACTCTAATGGATGAGTAAGACAGACAAGATTTCGCAAGATGCAGAAGATATTCCAAAACATGCAAAATGGATACTGTTTGTGGAATGAAGTGGCGAGAGGAGTACCACAGAGTGAACCGTCGCCACTTTGATTCATAGGACTTTAATGTAGATTTCTGTCTGGAAGCAATTAAAACTTGAAGTACTTCCCGCGAAAATATCAAAGATGTTGCAGACCCAGTAACCACGCCATAAGTTTGAGTGACTGGGGGTCCGGATGTAGAAGGGTGCCTTGGTTCTGCGTAAACACCTAGTGGGATGATGGAATAAACGCATAAAGAAGGCTGAAAAACCCCTGCTGGACGTTGGCATCTGTCCCTGTCTCCGTCAAGACTGTTGCTGAACGGAAGAAGCAAGAAATGTTCGTGAGCCTGAAGGCAAAAAGAGATAGCCCTGAAGTGTCGCAGTGAGGAAGTAAGGCTGAAAAAATGAGAGTCCATTCACCTAAATGCAGGGTGACACAACTAAGAAAAAATGAGTACAAACTCAAGAGTATACTCTTAACTCCTCCTTGGCGGATGACATAACCCATTGCCATGGCAAGGACCAACATAGCTCTCTCCGCCTTGTTTGTCAGTAGGGAAAACAAAATTCACCCGAAGGTAAAACGAATTGCTGAGGTCCCCCAGAAAAAAAATATATACAAACAAGCTTCTGCCAAAAAGTGTACTGCACGAAGCATCCCAATGACAGAACTAAGGTTCTTGAGATAACTAGATGACACTTAAATAGTGCGATTGATGACCCTGAGATTCGCAATAGGATGAAGGAAAATTCCTTCTTGGGCATTAGAAAGTAAAATTGCATTCTGCAGAATAGAGCGAGGAAATGGCCGAAGGCCCAAGGTCACCAAGAAAATATAAACTGGGATGTTTGCAGAGGAGACAAAAGACTGTGCGCCAACCTGACTAAACAAAGAGAAAATCAGAGATATCTGATGAGAGATCAAATGAGAGATCAAATGAGAGGCCTGGCTACAATCACCACCCAACCTAGAGACTGTAAGAAATGCAACACCCAGTGCGTGACCTGAGAACTCTGCTGATAAGACTTTCTCCAATTAGGCAGTCGTCTAGGTAAGAATGAAATGACCCTAAGAGCGCAATGAACATCCTCTTAGATCTATAAAAGAACGGAAGAGAGAGTACTGCTGAAAATGACCGGTTAATGCATAAGCAAAACACTAGCCATTCTCTGGATCCTGAGGAGAAGAGGAAGGGTGACCAAGGACACCAGTTAATAGGGCTACAAACTCCAACCCTATCTCTATGGCGTTCCATAGTTGGGTAAGTTCTGAATATAGAAAGTTCTGAATATAGGAGTCCACCAGCTATGGTAGTACGCTCCGGACAGAAAAAAATTGTCCCAGTATGAACGTCTGATTCACCGGCCTGTAATTTCTTGGATCTCCCTAATCCACATACCACTAATCCACGTACCACGGTCATGCGTCCTCCCTCACTGAGATGTAGATTGTAAGCTCCTTTGAGCAGGGAACGTCCTTCTTTGTTAATTTGTACAGCGCTGCGTAACCCTAGTAGCGCTCTAGAAATGTTAAGTAGTAGTAGTAGTACCAGACTCACACCCAATAGATATGAATGTTGAGCTTGTTTCAGGTTAAAACACCGAACCTAGGCCCAGGGTCCCCGGTGTTCCTAGTGGTGAACAGCCATGGCAAATATTGTATGCGTTAGTTTGCAGAATTACTGCAAGTCCTTGCTTTTGGAGCACAGATTTCTGTTCGATACTCTCGTGAGAGGTTTTTTTTTTTTTTTTTTTTTCTTTTCTTTAATGCTGTTCTGGCTGTAGAAAGGTGGACATTTGAGCTTCCCCAGAATGGCAAAACTTATGTACCTATGCCCATTAGATATGAATGCTGGACTTGATGGACTTTAGGCCTTACCCAGCATAACCATACTTATGTACCTATGGTATAAATACACAGGAAGTGAGTGAATCCCCTTCCAATTGAAAGAACACTCTGGAGTGAAGGCGCATAGAATGAAAATGAAAAAGGACAAACTTGGAAATTACCTGTAACGAAAAAAGTGAAGTTGTGCCACAGCCACTTGGTGAAGGCAGTGTAGACAAGACTGTATCTGAATTCAAGAAAGCTTGATATAACATCAGGTCTCTAAGGAAGAGAAAGAGATAGCAGATGGTATGTATAGGCATACTGGACCAAACCAGGATGTTTATAATCTGCCAATGCTGCACTGATAGAGTAGAGACAAACACGAGTAGATGGTTTGAGGACCGTCCACTATCTTTAAGTGAAAGGATGACTTTATTCTCTAAGTGACCATATGTCCTGTAAAAACCAGAAGAAAGCTAAAATGAAAAATGAGAGGCTTCAAGGCAGTTGGAAAAGAAGGGAAGACATGAATAAAGCATGCCTGCTAAGGCAGCTGAGTGATTGGGAGCTTGGTAGACAGGACTGTCCCTCAGAGAATATGAAAGAGCTGATATATCCCCATGGCATCTGAACAATATACTGTATGCCTCTAGAGAAGGCTTCTTAAAGTCGGAAAAAGAAAACACTGTATAACACTACAGCCATTGAGAGTGTCTGTTAAGTTCTTAAAACACTATATAACATCATAGGCATGGAGTAAAATGCTTGAAAGGAACTAATATATTATGGTCAGAATTGCAAAGTACCAATCAATTGACTCTTAGACAATGTAGTCCTATTCACCAGGGAATGAGAAAGACACAAATTTACTCTATGCCTATAGAGAAAGTTTCTAAAGTTCTTAAAACACTGTATAATACTACAGCTATTGAGGAAAATGCTTGAAATGAATTATGATATTATGATAAGATGTAGATTTTCCACCAGGCAATGAAAAATGACTGAGCACCAGAAAAAACTAGTGTTAACAGCCCCGTGATACATAGAAATTTAAAAGAAGAAAAGCTTGTTATATATTCATATATGAAAGGAGCCCCCTTTCAACCAAATATTGCCTGCTGATGTGAAGAGCATTTAGAATACGCCGTTCAGCACATACAAAAGTGTACACATCTTGGAGCCGAACTGCTCTATGAACTGCAGCCTTACCTTCAGCAGAGAGATCCCCGACTGATAAGATGGAGGGAGAAACAAAATGGCCGCCGTTCGCTCCACTGGCCCTGTGGCGATCGTCGACAGCGCGCCCGACACCTCCGAACAAGCGGAGCCCAGTGGAACGGCGAAGAAACAACAGCCAGCGAAAAAGGCCCCGAAAAAACTGGAGGCAGCACCGGACCCGAAGAAACCTTGAAGGGAGAGCAAAATTTACACGTTCCGGCTGCGTGAACTGCGCGACGCTGACCGACAGCAGCTGTTTGAACTTTTAAGCCATATCGGAAAAAACAGGTGGCCGCGCTTACGCGGTTCGCATATTTCTTTTTTTTTTTTCTTCATTTGTTTAAACTGCCGCCGCCAAAACGCAAGAAAATGGAGGAAATTAAATCTGATGAGAAAAATCGCTGTTTAAAGTCACAGATACTGAATTATTTTCTTCTGTTTGTTTTTTTTTTTTTTTTTATAACCCCTCAATCATAATAAAACACTGGAGCTGCCTGCTCGTTAGAAGTCTGGGGAAAGAAAGGCTGCTTCTTTGAATTTCCTTTTATTTGATTAAATTCTTTTAAAGCAGCTACCTGTTAAAAGTGGCTGCCTCTCCCAAAGACGGTACACCTTTCCAGAGAAAGGGACGGCCCTTCCCTGCTAAGCCAGGGAGATGGGGAGGAAGGGGGGTGGACTCGAGACACCCGAGTTTAACACCCCCGAGGCTGTCAAAGAAAGAAGAGAAAGGAAACCCTGTCAAGCCTCTAAATAAGATTCCAGGCACAGAAGAATTATCACAAATATCTGTAATATCTAAAGAGAAAAGGAGAGAGACTAATGGGCTCACTTCCTACCTGCTGGGAGACTGAGAAAATACTGGGGCTAAGGTCACATGGCCAGGGCTCCTATTGGCTCTCTAGAGTCAGAGTTTTTTCTCAGTCTCCACCTGCTGGTACGCGAGCACAACCCATCAGTCCAATCCTGGTCCGGTCCGGAGGGACGCTAAGGAAGAATTTAATTGGATACAGAGATTGGCAGTGCCATAAACAAATATAGCAATTTAGGGAGAAAAATCATTTTAACCACATTTATGCGTCCTAGCCAAGAGATCGTCAATCCCTCCCACCTTCTAAAAATAGCTCTCGCACTTTAGCAGGAAAGTTTGCCTCATAGAGATCCTCTAGGCGCTTAGTCAAGTTGACCCCCAAGCATCTAATAAATTGAGGCGCCCAGCGAAAAGGAAAGCTGGATCTCAACCTCGTAACCTGATTGTCTGGGACTGTGATATTCAAGGCTTCAGACTTGTCCATATTTATTTTAAAGCCTGACACCTGGAGGAGTGGCCTAGTGGTTAGGGTGGTGGACTTTGGTCCTGGGGAACTGAGGAACTGAGTTAGATTCCCACTTCAGGCACAGGCAGCTCCTTGTGACTCTGGGCAAGTCACTTAACCCTCCATTGCCCCATGTAAGCCGCATTGAGCCTGCCATGAGTGGGAAAGCGCGGGGTACAAATGTAACAAAATAAATAAATAATCATGCAATATCGAAGACAAAACGGGAAAAGAAGTACCGGGTTCAGTTAAGGTAAGTAATATTTCGTCTGCAAACAAAAGGATTCTTGATTCAATCGTCCCGTCACAGCCCTTTGATATCTGCAGGGCTGTGGAGTCGGAGTCGGCAGCAATTTTGCGTACACTGAGTCGGAGTTGGAGTCGGCAAAAATGTACCGACTCAGACTCTTCATACATTTGAATTAAGTACTTCTCTGCTGTGAATAAAGCTTAGTACCTAGTTGTTTCACTAGTGTGAAGTCCAGCTGAACTATTTTGCTGGAGAGCTTCCCTCTGCTCAGTCTCCCTTTGCATTTACTGACCTGCTGTAGAGCACCTTCTCTCTGACCCCACAGTGAACTTAAGCTCCAAGAGAAGATCATTCAGCACACACAGATAAGGCAGCAGAGAGACTCCACCCAACTTCCTCTCTCTCTGCAAGAAGAGCTTTATATTTTAACTAGCCGTTAAGCCCGTTGTAAAGGGCGAGTTTGTTGTTTTAAAAAAAAGTAATGAAAGTGCGTAAACAATGAAAGAATGTAAACAACATTTAATAGTTGATTTTTATAGTACACTTTTATATACAATGTTTTTTGTATAAATAGAATTTGATCCTTGGATCAATTGTCCTTGTTCTGATGTCTGCTTAACTAATACTTTCACGTCTGAAGCGTTTCTGACTCTTGAAAAGGCAACATATAGTTGTCCATGGCTAAATACAGGGTTGGGTAGGTAGATTCCAACCCTGTCTAAAGTCTGGCCTTGTGATTTATTAATCGTTATTGCAAATGCAAGGTTTACAGGGAACTGACGCCTTTGTAGTTTGAATGCCAGTCCAGAATCTGTAATAAGATCTATTCGTGGAATGAATACTGTTTCACCTTGCGCACTGCCAGTTATGACTTTAGCCATTATTAAGTTTGGTTTTAAGTCAGTTACAATCAGTCTTGTTCCATTGCATAGACCTCTTTTAGTATTTAGATTCCTCAGTAGCATAATAATTGCTCCCTTTTTGATTTTCAATGTATGAGGGGCAGTGCCTGATGGATGTAATGTGTGAATAAATTCAATTGGGTATTCGCTGACATCATCACCATGTTCACTGATGAGCTTGTCTGAACTGAGATAAATGTGTTCTTCCTCTTGAAGCTTACTCAGAACTTGAAGATTTATTTCATTGACATGTTCATTTTTGGGGGATAAAATAGCTCTTGTTGAGTATTGTTCAATATCTTTTGATAAGAATGTTCCAAATATATCGGTAATAATATCCTCAGTTAGCATGGAGGAAGGAATTTCAATGATGTCTTCATTTAGTCCCACATTATTTGTTAATTTCCCATTTCCTAGTTTAATAAGCCACTCACTATACATGTGGTCTGTAGACCTCATATTAGTTGTGAGGTTCAATTGTTTGAATTGATTCCAATTTCTATTATACTTTATGCATGACTGAACAACTTCAGATGAATTAGCTCCAGGAATTACAGGTAAACATTGTCTGAAGTCACCACCCAATAATAGCAGTTTTCCCCCAAAGGGTATACTTTGTTCATGTGTTATTTCCTTCAGTAAACGTTCCACACAATCCAGTGCTAACCCAGGTGTCATGGTTGCTTCATCCCAAATGATTAATATGGAATCATTAATAGCTTTTGCTTCTTTAGATGAAATTTTGATACCTGAGACAGATGTTTCATTAAGTTGTAAAGGAATTTTAAACTGAGAGTGGTAGGTTCTCCCAGATTTGAAAAGATTAGCTGCAATTCCTGTAGATGCAACGACCACTGCAATTTGTCCATTACCTCGAATGTAACTGAGTAATGTTCTATATAAATGGGTTTTCCCTGTTCCTCCTGGGCCATCTATGAAAAAACACTTATTTTGTGTTTTCGTAGAATTGATTGCATTTTTTATTGTCTCATAAGCTTCTCTTTGTTGTGAGTTTAACGTTGCTTCCAAATCATGTGATATTTGTCTCTCTAGTTGGACATCGATTCCATCATTGAAGTTGTCTGGCAGGTTTTGCAAAGGTATTTGTAGAGAAAAGTCTTTGCAGGTTTTTCCATGTGCCAGCAAAACTTCTTGTATATCTGTTAATGCATATGATGTACACATTTTGCAATGCTGTGAAACTAAATGGCCATGCTTTCTGCAGAAGTCTTCAATTAAAGAGTCTTGATGGTTATCCCATAAAGTGGACATGTCAGTCAGCCCACTATAGATACAAAGGTATGCAAATAACTGCCTTAAAGTTGTGGGCATACCAGTAGATGCAGCATCAGCTAATGTAGCATTCCACACATTGTCATCGGTTGTTAAACCTTTTGCTTTTGCTGCCTCAAAGTATGTCTTGTAGTGAACTGCATGAATGGTTTTTAGAGATTGGAAAGAAGTTGCTCCTGGGATATGCAGTAGTAGCAATCTTAAGAAATATCGTTCAGTATCACAGATGTTTACGGGATACATCCTTCCGAGTGTTTTCCCAAATCCTGCTTTTCGAGGTTGCCATTTGTGATTTTTTGGATTGAATACAAAGTGTTCTGGTATTTCAGTGTATTTGTACACACGTGCGGTATGATTGTCTTGATTAAGTTTGAACCATGCAGTTAAAGTGGTGTCCTTATCTTGTTCAAGAGCTGTGGAAACACTTTTAAAATTAGGTTGATATACAACAGTTTGTTCTCCTTCTAGATGAATTGCTAGTCTCAATATTGAGTGGCTTTGCTGATGCATTTCAAATCGAAATATTCTCCACATAGCTTCAGGAGGGCTTACATAGCGAGAATCAATGTAAGTTTGTACTTCATCAATTGAGAAATGTAGATTTGCGCAATCCATGCCTTTGAAAGCATATTTGAATAAGTATTTCACAGATTTAAACGAAGCACAAATTTCTACATTAATGTGACATTTGTAAAGTAGAGATAAGTAAGGATTGTAAGGAACAACCCAACTATTATCAATGTAATATTTTTAACTTTTACTGGATCGAATTTTCGCCTTCGATAAGTCGGATATGCATCTTCATTTCCTGCTGTTTCATTTTGAAACTGTTTTGGAAAGCCTTTGCAGCACTTTCCATCTACTAAGCATGGAGAATGTGGATTTCTCTCATCACATGGTCCATGTATCATGCTTGTTGTTATAATGTCATACAAAACAGGTTGTGTTTTTGCATCAGGTATTTCTGCTGATACTATTCTTTCAATTGTGAGTATGTCATTTGGTTTGTCGCTTGAAGCCAAAGTAAATATCATATGTGCATGTGGTAGCCCTCTTTTTTGAAATTCAATTACCTGAACATATGCGTTTATTTTTCCAAAGATTTCATCCTTTACAATTTCTTCCACAAGTTCTTTAAGTTTAAGTTTGAAGACCCTATCTACCAAGTCTGGTCAATTTTCATTTCTTTCACCAGTGGCAAGATTATCAGTAATTTCTTTCCACTTTGGATTACATGTCATTGTAATGAAAAGGTCTGGTTTACCATATCTCATTGTGATTGCCATAGCATCTTGGTAACATTGTTGCATATTCCTTGGGCTTCCAGTGAAAGTAGATGGTAGAATAACTCTTTTTCCTGCATTTTGTGCATCATCATCGTCTTGAACATAAGTTAAGTCATACCGTTTTTCAACTCGTAGTTCTTTTTGCTTTGTTCGTATGAAGTTAAGGTCATTGCTTTCTGCTTTTACATAAGCATCAACAACGTATTGTTGTGTCAAGCGTCCCGCTCTTAATAAAGGGTTATAATTGTCTCTAATTTGAAAATAGTAGGAGTAATATTGTTTTAGAGATATTTGTCTGGAGCTGGTTGGTTTTCCATTGTGTAAAGCTAATCCAATGCCCCATGTTTGTTCAGCGTTTGGAAATAATAGGGGATAACAAAGCGCATCAACATTTCTGTCTCTATAGTCAACTCGACTGGTTGCTTGTACAGTTTTGTTAGGTCTCAGATGTACCAATAAATCTCTGTTGATCGGAGGTTCTCCGTCAGGACTCACAAACACCATCGCAACCTCATTGCAACGTTGTGGATTGCATGTTCTGGGATCCGTGTTCCTGTTGTTCATAATTGCCATATGTACAGTTGTGTTAAATTTATTACCATGTAGTTCATTTTGTTCTTTTTCTACCTCATGCATCATTTTGTATGCTTTTGCTAATGGGTTTGAACCAATAATATCAGCTAACTTTTTCATTATGTGTGGTTTGCAAGCTTGATTTGCTGGATTGTTCATCCTTTCCTCATTTGCCAGTGACTCGTCTAAAATATATAACTGTGCATATTTTGGGTCCTTATCCTGAGGTGGATGAAGTGTTCCTGCAAGATGATACATTTGTCCGTGTATTTTGAAACAATATGGACCAAAACCTCTTGGTACATTAATATGTGCTCCCACTGATACAAATGCTAAAGCGAATGCTACATACCTGTAGAAGGTATTCTCCGAGGACAGCAGGCTGATTGTTCTCACTGATGGGTGACGTCCTCGGCAGCCCCTCCAATCGGAATCTTCCTAGCAAAGTTCTTTGCTAGTCCTCGCGCGGCCGTCTTCCCGCCCGAAACCGGCTCGAGCCGGCCAGTCCAGTATGTAGCAAGACAATACACTTCAAGGGAAGACACAACTCCAAAGGGGAGGCGGGCGGGTTTGTGAGAACAATCAGCCTGCTGTCCTCGGAGAATACCTTCTACAGGTATGTAGCATTCGCTTTCTCCGAGGACAAGCAGGCTGCTTGTTCTCACTGATGGGGTATCCCTAGCCCCCAGGCTCACTCAAAACAACAACCATGGTCAATTGGGCCTCGCAACGGCGAGGACATAACTGAGATTGACCTAAAAAATTTACCAACTAACTGAGAGTGCAGCCTGGAACAGAACAAACAGGGCCCTCGGGGGGTGGAGTTGGATCCTAAAGCCCAAACAGGTTCTGAAGAACTGACTGCCCGAACCGACTGTCGCGTCGGGTATCCTGCTGCAGGCAGTAATGAGATGTGAATGTGTGGACAGATGACCACGTCGCAGCTTTGCAAATTTCTTCAATGGAGGCTGACTTCAAGTGGGCTACCGACGCAGCCATGGCTCTGACATTATGAGCCGTGACATGACCCTCAAGAGCCAGCCCCGCCTGGGCGTAAGTGGAGGAAATGCAATCTGCTAGCCAATTGGATATGGTGCGTTTCCCTACAGCCACTCCCCTCCTATTGGGGTCAAAAGAAACAAACAATTGGGCGGACTGTCTGTGGGGCTGTGTCCGCTCCAGGTAGAAGGCCAATGCTCTCTTGCAGTCCAATGTGTGCAGCTGACGTTCAGCAGGGCAGGAATGAGGACGGGGAAAGAAAGTTGGCAAGACAATTGACTGGTTCAGATGGAACTCCGACACAACCTTCGGCAGAAACTTAGGGTGAGTGCGGAGGACTACTCTGTTATGATGAAATTTGGTGTAAGGGGCCTGGGCTACCAGGGCCTGAAGCTCACTGACTCTACGAGCTGAAGTAACTGCCACCAAGAAAATGACCTTCCAGGTCAAGTACTTCAGATGGCAGGAATTCAGTGGCTCAAAAGGAGGTTTCATCAGCTGGGTGAGAACGACATTGAGATCCCATGACACTGTAGGAGGCTTGACAGGGGGCTTTGACAAAAGCAAACCTCTCATGAAGCGAACAACTAAAGGCTGTCCTGAGATCGGCTTACCTTCCACACGGTAATGGTATGCACTGATTGCACTAAGGTGAACCCTTACAGAGTTGGTCTTGAGACCAGACTCAGACAAGTGCAGAAGGTATTCAAGCAGGGTCTGTGTAGGACAAGAGCGAGGATCTAGGGCCTTGCTGTCACACCAGACGGCAAACCTCCTCCATTGAAAGAAGTAACTCCTCTTAGTGGAATCTTTCCTGGAAGCAAGCAAGATGCGGGAGACACCCTCTGACAGACCCAAAGAGGCAAAGTCTACGCCCTCAACATCCAGGCCGTGAGAGCCAGAGACCGGAGGTTGGGATGCAGAAGCACCCCCTCGTCCTGTGTGATGAGGGTCGGGAAACACTCCAATCTCCACGG
Organism: Microcaecilia unicolor; assembly: GCF_901765095.1. Lineage (NCBI taxonomy): Eukaryota > Metazoa > Chordata > Amphibia > Gymnophiona > Siphonopidae > Microcaecilia > Microcaecilia unicolor. The sequence continues at coordinate 103,630 of NW_021963082.1, read as the reverse complement.
TTCTTCGGAGGACAACTCCAGAAGAAGGGGGAACCAGATCTGACGCGGCCAAAAAGGAGCAATCAGAATCATGGTGCCTCGGTCTTGCTTGAGTTTCAACAAAGTCTTCCCCACCAGAGGTATGGGAGGATAAGCATACAGCAGACCCTCCCCCCAGTCCAGGAGGAAGGCGTCCGATGCCAGCCTGCCGTGGGCCTGAAGCCTGGAACAGAACTGAGGGACTTTGTGGTTCACTCGAGATGCGAAGAGATCCACCAGGGGGGTGCCCCACGCCTGGAAGATCTGTCGCACTACTTTGGAACTGAGCGACCATTCGTGAGGTTGCATGATCCTGCTCAATCTGTCGGCCAGACTGTTGTTTACGCCTGCCAGGTATGTGGCTTGGAGCACCATGCCGTGACGGCGAGCCCAGAGCCACATGCTGACGGCTTCCTGACACAGGGGGCGAGATCAGGTGCCCCCCTGCTTGTTGACATAGTACATGGCAACCTGGTTGTCTGTCTGAATTTGGATAATTTGGTGGGACAGCCGATCTCTGAAAGCCTTCAGAGCGTTCCAGATCGCTCGTAACTCCAGAAGATTGATCTGCAGATCGCGTTCCTGGAGGGACCAGCTTCCTTGGGTGTGAAGCCCATCGACATGAGCTCCCCATCCCAGGAGAGACGCATCCGTGGTCAGCACTTTTTGTGGCTGAGGAATTTGGAAAGGACGTCCCAGAGTCAAATTGGACCAGATTGTCCACCAATACAGGGATTCGAGAAAACTCGTGGACAGGTGGATCACGTCTTCTAGACCCCCAGCAGCCTGATACCACTGGGAGGCTAGGGTCCATTGAGCAGATCTCATGTGAAGACGGGCCATGGGAGTCACATGAACTGTGGAGGCCATGTGGCCCAGCAATCTCAACATCTGCCGAGCTGTGATCTGCTGGGACGCTCGCACCCGCGAGACGAGGGACAACAAGTTGTTGGCTCTCGCCTCTGGGAGATAGGCGCGAGCCGTCCGGGAATCCAGCAGAGCTCCTATGAATTCGAGTTTCTGCACTGGGAGAAGATGGGACTTTGGGTAATTTATCACAAACCCCAGTAGCTCCAGGAGGCGAATAGTCATCTGCATGGACTGCAGGGCTCCTGCCTCGGATGTGTTCTTCACCAGCCAATCGTCGAGATATGGGAACACATGCACCCCCAGCCTGCGAAGTGCCGCTGCTACCACAGCCAGGCACTTTGTGAACACCCTGGGCGCAGAGGCGAGCCCAAAGGGTAGCACACAGTACTGGAAGTGGCGTGTGCCCAACTGAAATCGCAGATACTGTCTGTGAGCTGGCAGTATCGGGATGTGTGTGTAGGCATCCTTTAAGTCCAGAGAGCATAGCCAATCGTTTAGCTGAATCATGGGGAGAAGGGTGCCCAGGGAAAGCATCCTGAACTTTTCTTTTACGAGATATTTGTTCAGGGCCCTTAGGTCTAGGATGGGACGCATCCCCCCTGTTTTCTTTTCCACAAGGAAGTACCTGGAATAGAATCCCAGCCCTTCTTGCCCGGATGGCACGGGCTCGACCGCATTGGCGCTGAGAAGGGCGGAGAGTTCCTCTGCAAGTACCTGCTTGTGCTGGAAGCTGTAAGACTGAGCTCCCGGTGGACAATTTGGAGGTTTTGAGGCCAAATTGAGGGTGTATCCTTGCCAGACTATTTGCAGAACCCACTGATCGGAGGTTATGAGAGGCCACCTTTGGTGAAAAGCTTTCAACCTCCCTCCGACTGGCAGGTCGCCCGACACTGACACTTGGATGTCGGCTATGCTCTGCTGGAGCCAGTCAAAAGCTCGCCCCTTGCTTTTGCTGGGGAGCCGCGGGGCCTTGCTGAGGCGCACGCTGCTGACGAGAGCGAGCGCGCTGGGGCTTAGCCTGGGCCGCAGGCTGTCGGGAAGGAGGATTGTACCTACGCTTACCAGAAGTATAGGGAACAGTCTTTCTTCCCCCAAAAAAACGTCTACCTGTAGAGGTAGAAGCTGAAGGCTGCCGGCGGGAGAACTTGTCGAATGCGGTGTCCCGCTGGTGGAGAGACTCTACCACCTGCTCGACTTTTTCTCCAAAAATGTTGTCCGCACGGCAAGGCGAGTCCGCAATCCGCTGCTGGAGTCTATTCTCCAGGTCGGCGGCACGCAGCCATGAGAGCCTGCGCATCACCACACCTTGAGCAGCGGCCCTGGACGCAACATCAAAAGTGTCAAACTCCTCTGGCCAGGAATTTTCTGCACGCCTTCAGCTGCCTGACCACCTCCTGAAAAGGCTTGGCTTGCTCAGGGGGAAGAGCATCAACCAAGCCCGCCAACTGTCGCACATTATTCCGCATGTGTATGCTCGTGTAGAGCTGGTAAGACTGAATTTTGGCCACGAGCATAGAGGAATGGTAGGCCTTCCTCCCAAAGGAGTCTAAGGTTCTAGAGTCTTTGCCCGGGGGCGCCGAAGCATGCTCCCTAGAACTCTTAGCCTTCTTTAGGGCCAGATCCACAACTCCAGAGTCGTGAGGCAACTGGGTGCGCATCAGCTCTGGGTCCCCATGGATCCGGTACTGGGACTCGATCTTCTTGGGGATGTGGGGATTAGTTAAAGGCTTGGTCCAGTTCGCCAGCAATGTCTTTTTGAGGACATGGTGCAGGGGAACAGTGGACGCTTCCTTAGGTGGAGAAGGATAATCCAGGAGCTCAAACATTTCAGCCCTGGGTTCGTCCTCCACAACCACCGGGAAGGGGATGGCCGTAGACATCTCCCGGACAAAGGAAGCAAAAGACAGACTCTCGGGAGAAGAAAGCTGTCTTTCAGGAGAGGGAGTGGGATCAGAAGGTAGACCCTCAGACTCCTCGTCAGAGAAATATCTGGGGTCTTCTTCTTCCTCCCACGAGGCCTCACCCTCGGTGTCAGACACAAGTTCACGGACCTGCGTCTGCAACCGTGCCCGGCTCGACTCCGTGGAGCCACGTCCACGATGGGGGCGTCGAGAGGTAGACTCCCTCGCCCGCATCGGCGAAGCTCCCTCCGCCGACGTAGTCGGGGAGCCCTCCTGGGAGGTGGCCGCAGTCGGCACCGCACGCGGTACCGACGTCGGGGACCTCACCCCGGGCGATGGGCCAGCCGGCGCCACGCTCGACGGTACCGGAGGCGCAAGCACCGCCGGTACCGGAGGGGTAGGGCGCAACAGCTCCCCCAGAATCTCTGGGAGAACGGCCCGGAAGCTCTCGTTCAGAGCGGCTGCAGAGAAAGGCATGGAGGTCGATGCAGGCGTCGACGTCAGAACCTGTTCCGGGCGTGGAGGCTGTTCCGGGCTGTCCAGAGTGGAGCGCATCGACACCTCCTGAACAGAGGGTGAGCGGTCCTCTCGGTGCCGATGCCTGCTGGGTGCCGACTCCCTCGGCGACCCAGAGCTCTCGGTGCCGACGCGGGGAGGGGACCGGTGTCGATGCTTCTTCGACTTCTTCCGAAGCATGTCACCGGAGCTCCCCGGCACCGACGAGGAGGACGTAGAATCCAGCCGTCGCTTCCTCGGGGCCGAGGCCGAAGGAGGTCGGTCTCGGGGGGGCTGTACCGCAGGAGCCCTCAGGGTAGGAGGAGACCCACCCGAGGGCTCACCGCCACCAGCAGGGGAATGGACAGCCCTCACCTGCACTCCACTCGATGCACCACCGTCCGACGACATCAGGAGACGAGGTCCCGGTACCACCGACGTCGATGCAGCTATCCGATGTCTCGGCGCCGATGCAGAGGGCCGATGCCTCGATGCACTGGCAGCCAAGGAAGAAGGTCTGGACGCTGATGACGTCGATGCACACGATGACCCCGGTGCCGATGCCGCCGAAGAGCCCGAGAACAAAACGTTCCACTGGGCCAATCTCGCTACTTGAGTCCGCCTTTGTAAGAGGGAACACAGACTACAGTTCTGGGGACGGTGCTCGGCCCCCAGACACTGAAGACACGAAGAGTGCCTATCAGTGAGCGAGATTACCCGGGCGCACTGGGTGCACTTCTTGAAGCCGCTGGAAGGCTTCGATGTCATGGGCGGAAAAATCACGCCGGCGAAGTCAAAATCCGAAATGACGAATTTGGAGCACCAAAACTTTAAGGGAGAAAAATCTCGACCGAGGCCGAAAAGAGGCCTACCCCGACAACGAAAGAAAACTTACCGGGGCAAAAACTGGAAACACGGGAAGGGGCAAACGAAACCCAAGGGGGTTTCCGGAGCACTTTCCGAACGAAAAGAAACTTTTCCGAAGAAAAAACACGTCGATTTAGAAAACGGACGCGCGAGGTCGACTCTCCGGGGCTCGACACGACAAAAACACAGCCGTACCGAGTGAGGACGAAAGAAGACTGGCCGGCTCGAGCCGGTTTCGGGCGGGAAGACGGCCGCGCGGGCGCGCGAGGACTAGCAAAGAACTTTGCTAGGAAGATTCCGATTGGAGGGGCTGCCGAGGACGTCACCCATCAGTGAGAACAAGCAGCCTGCTTGTCCTCGGAGAATGCACTATTATATGATCTTATATTTTTCATAAATGTTTTTGAATCAGGATCTTGTGCAGTCATCAACTTCTTAATGTATTCATTTGTAGTTATAGGTGGTAAATGTATAGACCCTTTATTGCAACAAACATTAAACTTCTTATCTGTTGGTCTCTCAGTTTTAAAGTGTTTAGCATTACAATGTTCACAGATTTCGCAAAAATTGCCAAGGTTGCTGCTGGTTATATTACTTTCCTGAAACTCCTGTAATGTTCTTAAAGCTTTGTGTCTTGACATTTGAAGGTCCATTAAGTGTTTGTTGATTCTGGATTGTTTACGTCTGTGTCTTTCTTCATGTTTTTCTTCCTCACTGCGATGTATTCTGTAATTGCGTAGTCTTTCCTTCTCTGCATGTTTTTGGTTTTCTGTGTTATTTTCATGTCTAATTCTCTCTCTTTCAGCTTTCTTCCTCTTCAATTCTAAATCATGAGCTGTCTGGTCAGTTCCTGTGGTTTCTATTTTTCTTCGTGGCATATTTGTTGTGTTATGCAGTTTTTGAAATAATAGTTTTTGTGGTTTGTTATAGTCCTTGTCTTTTTCAGATGGGGTAGAGTAGTTCAAATCAGTTGTAATGTTGTTGTAGTGTGTGTGAGACAGAGAGCGCGTAAGAGAAAGTGTGTGTCTGTGTGAGAGTGAGCTGCTAGTACTCCCTGTCACAGTGTAGGGTCAGTGTTTCCTTGTTTTTCTGTTGTCTGCCCCCCCCCCCCTCTTTTTGTAATATGTTGTGTATGTGTGTGTGTGTCTGTGTGTGATAGACAAAGTGTGTGTCTGTTTGAAAGTGTAAGAGTGAGATGCTATGAGTCCCAGCAGGGCTGGTTTTAGAGTTGCCTGCCCCCCCCCCCCCCCCCCCGAGATCATGAAAGTGTGTGTGGGTGCGTCTGTGTGAGTGAGAGACAGAGCGTGTATGTGTATGAGAGAGTGAGTGTCAGTTGCTCCTTTTTTCCTTTTTTTTTTAGGCAGCAAAGTGTGTATGTGTGACAGTGCGCTGCTAGGAGTCCCTGTCACAGTGGAGGGGGTCAGTGGCTCCTTATAGCCATTTGTTTTAGGCAGCAAATCAGTGCTCGTTTTTGATTTGCTTGCCCCCAGCCCTTTGGTTTTTTTTCTGTGTGTGTGACAGTGACTGAGAGAGAAAGTGTGTCTCTCTGTGAAAGAGACAGAGAGCGTGAGAGTGAGCTATCACAGTGGAGGGGGTCAGTGGCTCCTTATAGGCTTTTTTTTTTTTTTTAGCAGCAAATCAGTGGTTTTTTTTTATTTGCCTTCCCCCACCCCTTCTTCTAATGTTGTGTGTGTGTCTGTGTGTGAGAGTAAGTGAGAGAGAAAGCGTGTCTCTGTGGAAAACAGACAGAGAGTGTGAGAGTGAGTTGTAGTTCTTCCTGTCACAGTGTATTGTCAATGGCTCCTTATAGCCATTTGTGTTAGGCAGCAAATCAGTGCTCGTTTTTTATTTGCCTGCCCCCACTCCCTTCTTCTAATATTCTGTGTGTGTTTGTGTGAGAGAGTGAGTGAGTGAGTGAGAAAGTGTGTCTCTCTGGGAAAGAGACAGAGAGCGTGAGAGTGAGCTGTCACAGTGGTGGGGGTCAGTGGCTCCTTTTATCAATTTGTGTTAAGTATCAAATCTGGGTTTGTTTTTTATTTGCCTTCCCCCACCCCTTCTTCTAATGTTGTGTGTGTGTGTGTATATGTGTCTGTGTGCGAGAATGAGAGAAAATGTGTGTCTCTGTTGGAAAGACACAGAGAGCGTGATAGTCAGCTGTTAGTACTCCCTGTCACAGTGGAGGGTCAGTATCTCCTTGTAGGCAGTTATTGCAGCTGTTAAAAAGTGTGGCTCGTTTTTTCAGTCGCGTGCGTCCTCCCTCCCTCCCTCGCGCATACACCGCCCTTTCTGCTGACTCGCGCTGTTCTGTGTGCCAAAGGTTCGGGACAGATATGCCATTGCTTCAGGCAGCAAAGCAGGACTCGTGTGTGTGTGTGCGCGCAGCAAGCGAATGCACCTCTTTACCTTTCGCTGTGGGTCCGATAACGTTGTTGGATTCCTGGTTGGTCATGTTCTGCTTCTGTCCTTGGTTTCGCGTCACCCACCTTGCTGGACCGGCTCCCTGGAACATCGCGGTTTTCTCCTTGGTTAACTTATCCTGAGGTGTCTGCAGCGGCTCCGCCCCGGCTCCGACCGCTTCTGCCCATTGGTTAGCCTTGCGGAAGTCGCTGCAGTGACTCCGCCCTGGAACGTTGCGCCTCTGCCCATTGGTGTACGTTGTACAACTCGCCGCAGCGGCTCCTCCCATGGATGTCTCGCTTCTGCTCCGCCCAGCATAATAGATTGGAAGTCGCCGCAGTGACTCCACCCTGGAATGTTGCGCTTCTGCCCATTGGTGTAGGTTGTACAACTCGCCGCAGCGGCTCCTCCCATGGATGTCTCGCTTCTGCTCCGCCCAGCATAATCGCGTTTCTCGCCGTTCCTTCTTATTTCTTATAACGCCGCGCGAGGGGTGCTTCTACGCATGCGCGAAACGTTAAGAACATACTCCCTACTGCGCATTTGCGGGTGAGTCGGTCACTCGCAATTTATAGGTTTGATGGAAGTGGCACACCATTCACAATGGCAAAAAGAATGTCAGGATGCATGACAAAGTCTGCTGTTTATGAACACTTTACAATATCAACAGATGGGAAACATTATGTATGTCAATGTATTATAGAAGATGATGATGGTGAAAAAGCATGTGATGCAAAAATTAGCAGTTTCAGTGGTTATGAAAAAAATGCACCTACAAGAGCATCAAATTTAAAAAGACACTTGCAGCGTTTCCATCCTAAAGTGTTAGAAGCTGTGAATGAGAAAGATAGCAATGAAAACATTCCATCTACTTCAGGGTCAATAAAAGATCAGAAATCTACTGGAGGCCAGACACAACTATCAAGATTTTTTACAGCTGACAAAGTTACTATAACAATGACACCAGAAAAATTCAAAAACCACGTCATTGAAATGGCAGTAAAGAATAGTATACCACTATCTTTTTTTTCACAACCAGACTTTTTAGGCTTAAATGGAAAAATGGCTAAAAAGCTTGGAGTTTCTCTGGAACGAGAAAGTATAACGAAACTTATACTTGAAGAGGCCAAATGTAAGAAGGAAGAACTAAGAAAAAGTCTGAAGGGACATTTTGTCTTTATTAAAATGGATGCATGCACACGTCACAGAGTCAATTATTTTGCAATTAATGTTAGATTTGCTGATGAAAACAAAAAAACAATAACCCGGACATTAGGAGTAAAGGACACTCAGGCACATCATACCAGTGAGTATCTGCAGAAGTTAGTGGAAGGTGTTTTAGAAGATTTTGAAATTAAAAAGGAACACATTCTATGTATTGTAACTGATAATGCTTCAAATATGTTAAGCACAATTGAAAAAATGAAGGAAGTTGATGAAGAAAGCAGCATACAAATATCAGAAGATGACAGTTCTGCAATTCAAGAAAGCTGTGAAAGTTTGGATGATATTGCTGAAGAAGCATCTAAGCTTATTACCATTCAACATATGCGTTGTGCTGTTCATACTCTGCAACTAGCAATAAGAGATGGATTGAAGGATCGTCATGCGGCTACACTAATTAGCAAGTTGAGGCAAGTAGCTGTTGCAGCCAGGATCCCTAAAACAGATGCTATTCTGAAGAGACGTGCTGGAAAAGGAGCCATTTTGGATCAAGCAACGCGCTGGGGAAGCACTTACTTGATGATAAAGCGTTTGCTTGAATTAAAAGACTTTCTTGAAGAACTGGACAATGTAAATGTTTCATTAAAAGAAAACCAGTGGGCTCAAGTTACAGAATTAGAAAGGCTACTTTCTTACCCTTTTGCTGTTACCAAGAAGCTGCAATATGAAGATTTAACACCAGGTAAATTCTTCTTGGAATGGAAGGGCTTGATATATAACCTTAACAAAAGTGGGGGGTTAATTGCTGATGGCATTGTATCTTCAATGAGGAAAAGAGAGGAGCTCTTGCTGGATAATCAAATTCTCTTAGCTGCTATTTATGTTGATCCAATGAGCTGAATTTTGTTGAGCAGTGACCAAATTGCTACAGGAAAACAGGCACTCTATGACATAGCAGTTCACATGAAAGGGTTGCTACCAGAAACTCATAAACCACTGGATGAAGCTAAAGCTATAAATACTGGTGGTAATGGTAACTCAGGTTCATCCTCTTCAAATGAAGAGGAGAATTTTCAAGCCTATTTGGACAAAATGGAAGCTTCAAAAGCAAAGCGATGTCGGTTAAGCATGGAAAAGCAACCTGTAAATGTCCATATAAAGAAATTCATGCAAGAGTTTTTTAAAGGATTAAAAGTAGTGGAAAAGTTTGACCGCTCATCAAAACTTACTATAGAAGAAGCCATCATTGTTTATCCAGAGATTGTCAGTGATGCAGCTAAAACCGTAACAGCAATGCCACCCACCCAAGTCAGTGTTGAAAGACTGTTTTCAGCACTGAAAATAATTAAATCAGATTTAAGGGCTTCTATGAAGGAGGATCTGGCAGAAGCAATTCTGTTTCTAAGAACAATATATTAGTTAATTTTGGATTATGTTTAACAGCTATTCTACAGCTATATATGCCAAGTTTAAATAATATATAAGTTGTTTTAGATTTTTCAAATGTTTTTGGTTTATGTAGGTTAACTTTGATTTTGTTCTAATTTCCAAAGGATGTTGTTCTAGAATTTCCAAAGGATGTGGTTGTTCCAGATTTTTATACTTGCTAATGCTATGATGACGTTATACTTGATAAAAAAAAACCAATAAACATAACCTTGTTTTTTTATGTGTGTTTTTTTGTTTAAACTTTAGGATTACGGGAAAATTAGGTTCTTACCTTGGTAATTTTCTTTCCTTTAGTCATAGCAGATGAAGCCATTACGTATGGGTTATGTTCATCAACCAGCAGGGGAGATAGAGAGCACTCAAACTTTCACAGTGCCCTCTTGGCCAGCTAGCTCCACTGCCTCTTCAGTATTTGAAGCTTCCAAAGCAGTATGGCAAACCGCAATGGGAATCACAAGAGCTTTCCTCACAGCGAACGATGGCCCATCACAAGGGCATGAACTCATAAAGGAGGGAATGCACATCCTCCTGGAGGGAATAAACTCATCCTCCTTATTGTATAAGTGGAGGGGAACACACGCGCCTCCTGGAGGGAATCACACATCCTCCCAACACACTGGAGGGAATGAACTCATCCTCCTATTTATAGAACTGGAGGGGAACACACGCGCCTCCTGGAGAGAATCAACACATCCTCCAAAAAAAACATGCTGGAGGGAATGAACACATCCTCCTAAATTTAAACTGAACATGAATCCTGAAGATTGTTTTCCAACTTTCTCCCAAGGAAGGAACTTCAGGAAATTAGAACAGAACCTGAAAAACAGATTCACAGCATACAGACAATCATACAGGGAGGGCTCATGGCTTCATCTGCTATGACTAAAGGAAAGAAAATTACCAAGGTAAGAACCTAATTTTCCCTTCCTTGTCATCAAGCAGATGAAGCCATTACGTATGGGATGTAACAAAGCAATCCCTAGATAGGGTGTGAACAGGTCAAAACACTCGCTAGCACTTGTGCTCCAAAACGTGCATTCCTCCTAGCAGCCACATTCAGCCTGTAATGTCAGGCAAAAGAGAGCTTAGAAGCCCATGTTGCTGCACTGCATATCTCTTGACGAGAGAGTGCTCCAGTTTCAGCCCAAGAGGAAGAAATCGCTCTGGTAGAATGCGCCTTAAAGGCTACAGGCGGAGACCGGCCGGCAAGCAGATAAGCTGAAAAGATAGTTTCTTTGAGCCAGCGGGCAATAGTGGCTTTAGACGCTGGAGACCCTCTGCGAGGACCTGATAGCAAAACAAACAGATGATCATAGATCCTGAAAGAGATAGGAACTCGCAGATACTGCAGCAGAGTCCTGCGCACATCCAACAGATGTGCAACTGCCCAAAAGATTCTGGAAACTCCTCCTTATCAAAGGAGGGCAAGAAAATAGGCTGGTTTAGGTGAAACGCTGAAACCACCTTAGGCATGAAGGAAGGCACGGTCCGAACCGTGACCCCGGACTCTGAGAATTGCAGAAATGGGTCTCTACAGGACAGCGCCTGGAGCTCTGACACCCGTCTCGCCGAAGTAATGGCCACAAGAAAAACGGCCTTTAGTGTCAAATCTTTCTCCAATGCTCGCCGAAGCGGCTCAAAAGGAGAAGCCTGCAGGGCCTTCAAAACTAGCCCCAGGTTCCAAGCTGGACAGGGTGCTCGCACGGAAGGCCGGAGCCGAAGCACCCCACTAAGAAACCGTGCCACATCTGGATGAGCAGCTAAAGACACGCCTTCAACCTTACCACGAAGGGAGGCCAACGCTGCCACTTGCACCCGCAGGGAATTATAGGTCAAGCCTATTTGTACACCATCCTGCAAAAAGTCCAGAATCGGCGAGACAGGAGCCCGCATGGGTGTGATCGCTTTTGAAGCACACCAAGACTCAAACTGGCGCCAAATCCTGGCATAAGCCATGGAAGTGGAACGCTTGCGGGCCTACAGAAGAGTGGAAATGACTGTTTGAATAGCCTTTGTCCCTCAATTGCACCCTCTCAATCGCCATGCCATAAGACCAAAGCGGCAGGCGTCCTCCATGGTTACCGGGCCCTGTGACAACAGGTTCAGTACCAGAGGTAAAGGAAGGGGAGCCTCCACTAGCATCTGTCGGAGGTCCGCATACCAAGGCCTCCTGGGCCAATCCGGGGCGATGAGGACCACTTCTCCTGGGTGCAGCCTAATCCGCAGGAGCACGCACCCTATCAAGGGCCACGGAGGGAACACATATAGTAGGCCCGGAGGCCAGGGCTGAGTCAAGGCATCCAACCCTGCCGAGCGAGGATCTCTCCGTCTGCTGAAGAAGCACGGGACTTTGGCATTTGAACTTGTCACCATAAGATCCATCATGGGCTTGCCCCATTTGGCACATATCTGCAGGAATACTTCGTCTGCTAGTTCACATTCTGCTGGATCGAACTGATGCCTGCTTAGATAATCGGCTTGCACGTTGCTCTGACCTGCAATGTGAGCTGCTGACAGAAACTGAAGATGCAGCTCGGCCCAGTGGCAAATCTGTTCAGCCTGTGCGGCCAGTGCTCTGCACTGAGAGCCACTTGTCGATTTATGTAGGCCACTGCTGTCGTGTTGTCCGACATCACTCTGAGCCAATCCTTCCAGGGTCACTTGAAAGGCCAGAAGCGCCTGAAACACCGCTTTCAACTCCAGCGGGTTGATGGACCACTCCGACGTCTTGGGTGTCCATAGACCCTGGGCATGCTTCCCCTTGCAATGTGCATCCCAGCCCTTCAGGCTGGCATCTGTCACTACTAGACGCCAATCGAGGAGCGCCAGCGGCATTCCTCGCCACAGCATGCTGTCTGAGAGCCACCACTCCATGCTGAGTCGGGACGCAGGGAGCCAAGAAAGTCTGCATTGATAATCCTGAGAAACTGTCCATAATAGGGCAAAAAGACCCACCTTTTCGCGGCACCACAAAGTAGATGGAGTATCGGCCGTACCCATGTTCGGCGGGAGGTACCGGGGACACGGCCCTTAACTGAATCAGACCTTGCAAAGTCTCCTCTACCGCCGCCCATTTGGCGGCAGAACCGCATCGGGACTCCACAAACACGTCTCTTACTGGGACGTTGAATTCTATTCTTTAGCCATCTCTGATCAGGTCCAGAACCCACTGATCTGAGGAAATATTGGCCCACTCCTCGGCAAAGAGGGAAAGACGTCCTCCGATGACAGGAAGCGAGGAGGGGGCCGGCGCACCATCACTGAGAGGGTCGCCCCTGAACTCCAGGCCTAGAGCCGGTGGCTGCAGAACGCTTGTCCGAACGAAAGGAGTTCCTCTGCTGAAAAACGGGCACGAGAAGTGAACACAGCAGAACGCCCCGGGCGGTACCTTCTAGCTTCACGGAAGCGAGGTCTATAAGAGGAGTGGACCGCCTGGCCCTTGGAGGAAGGCCTCGGCCTATCTTCGGGCAAGCATTGGGGTTTAGGATCTCCCAGGCCTTTAACAATTTTTTTTCCAACTCCTCACCAAATAGGAGAAGGCCTTGAAAGGGCAACTTCACCAACCTTTGCTTAGAGGCCATGTCCGCTGCCCAATGTCGTAGCCGAATAAGACGACAAGCTGCCACTGCTACTGCCATTTGTTTAGCCGAAGCTCTGACAATATCATAAAGGGCATCAGCCAAAAAGGACAAGGCCGACTCCAGCCGCGGAGCCACATTTGAGAAGGGCTCCGCTCCATCTCCGGGCTGTTCCACTGCCTGTTGCAACCACGCCAGGCAGGCTCTAGCAGCATAACAACTGCATGCAGACGCCCGAACAGTAAGACCTGCAATTTCAAAGGACCGTTTAAGTGTTGCTTCCAGCCTACGGTCTTGTATATCCTTCAGGGCAACTCCTCCTTCCACAGGGAGGGTAGTTCTCTTTGTCACCGCAGCGACTAGGGCATCTACTTTAGGCATTGCAAAGCGAGCCAAATGCTCCTCACGCAGAGGGTATAATTGCCCCATAGCCCTGGAAACTTTCAAAGGTCCCTCGGGGTCAGCCCACTGAGCGGAAATAAGCTCTTGGATGGAGTCATGCAAAGGAAAGGCTCGAGCAGGCTTTTTTGTACTAGCCATCCTAGGATTCACAGAGGAGGCCATGCCACTGTCAGGCTCTTCAATAGAAAGGACCTGTAGGGCATCTGAAATAAGCGCTGGCAGCTCATCCTGGTGGAAAATCCTCACCGCGGAGGGATCATCCAGATCCTGTGGCAATTCTGCACCTGACTCTGGCTCCTCAGACCACGAAGGCCTGCCAGAACTCTCCGAATCCTCACAGCCCGACCACAGGGGGGGAAAAAGGAGGTGCACCACAATCTGAAGGGGAATTAGCCCTTCTACGCTTTTCTTTATGCCAATTATCATGGAAAATAGCCTCAGCGGGCAGTCCCAGGCCAGAATCCACCGGGGGGGGACAATAGAAGGGGCCTCAGACGACCCTTGAGGGAGAGCTCTTTTCAGCATGTATGCTTTATGCAATAACAACACAAAATCAGGGGAGAAAAACTCACCCTGGGCACCAAGATCCCGTCCGGGGCTAGCCGCTCCCTGAATAGCCTCAATTCGAGGTCCCCCCCCCCCCCCCCGGGCTCAGGGCTCTCCGTCTCTAAGGAGGCCACGCCATGCGGAGAATTCAAAATGGTGTCCGTTGCCAGCTCTGAGCAGGAAGAATCATCGCTCGCCATGCTCGGGCCAGCTCTTACACCTGTACAGCATGATTTACAGAGCCCCGCTGCTGATTTGCGCTTGCCACACCGGGAACAGCGCTTTACATTCTCTGCAGCCATCGCCAAAAACGGCGGGAAAATTCAAAATGGAGGTTTTGCGCCAAAAACGCCCTGACTGCAGGCCCACCCCGGAGGAGTTAGAAAACACTCTTACCTCACCAGTCCGAGTATCACAGCTCCGGTCCCATAGAAGAATCAAAGGAAAACCTCTGTTCCATTTTTTTTTTTTTAACGCTGTGAGGAAAGCAGAGGTAATAAGAACTCCGGAGGCTCAGATGAGTGGGAAAGGCAGGGAAAGGCGAACCAATGTGCTTGCATCCACTGAGTGGGAAAGAACAGGGAAAAGCAAGCTAATATGTCCACATCCACGGGGGCATGGGTAAGGCAGGGAAAGGGCTAACCTATGTGCCTTCAAAGTGAAGCTGCTATAGCCTCTAACACCCTGGCTAACAACTGGCAAGCCAGGAGCCACCCCCAGGCAGATTTTTGATGAAGCTCGAAGAAGCTGCAGCCACCCTGATTGGGGAGATAGAGAATACTGAAGAGGCAGTGGAGCTGGCTGGCCATGAGGCACCCTGAAAAGTTGAGTGCTTTCTATCTCCCCCTGCTGGTTGATGGACACAACCCATACGTAATGGCTTCATCTGCTTGATAACAAGGAAACTACTGAGATTCCGTGCCACCGACCTCCCCTGAACGAACCCCAGTTGTGCTTCATGGATAATACCTGGGAGTACCCATCTCAACCTATTTGCAAGTATTTTCGCAAAGAGTTTTACTTCCTGATTTAGGAGAGAATTAGGTCTATAAGAGGTTACTAAAGTATGGTCCTTTTTTGGTTTGGGCAGTACTATTATCTGGGCCAAATTGAGGTGTTCTGGCAGACGATCTTGCTCAACCCAGGCATTGAATGCCCTAGTTAAAGATGGGACTATAGGGTCTCCCAGCAATTTATGAAACTCTGCTTTAAGGCCATCTGGGCCCGGGGCTTTACCCAGCTTACTATTTCCAATTGCCCAGCTCACCTAGTCACTGCTTATGGGAGCATTCAATACCTTGCGGTCTTTCTGTTTGATGTTAGGTATTGAAATATTTTCCAAATATAGCTCTTCACTGAGGCCACTCTCCTCTCCCGGGCCATACAGTTGCTGAAAAAATCTTTGGAAAATGTCTCGTATCTCTATCTGTATGAAGTAATTTCCCTCCTTCATCCCTTATAGTTAAGATATGTCTAGAGGTGAATTTGGGTGCTATTACCTTAGCCAACATCTTACCCCCTTTGTTTCCACGTTTATAAAATTGGAATTTATAGTACACCTGCGATTTAACTGCCCGATCATGTAATAAGGAGTTCAAAGTTGTCTGAACTGCTATAATATCTTGTCTGACCCTGGGGGTAGGCTGATCTCCAAATTGCTTTCTTAGACCCAGCAGCTGTTTTTCTAAGCGTAAAATTTCTCTCTCTCTGGCTTTTTTATGACTGACATAGCTTATAATATTCCCCCGCAATACTGCCTTTGCAGCTTCCCAGAATAATGCTGCATTGTCATTCATCCCTTCGTTGTAGTGTGAGTACTCCGCCCATTTCTTTACTAGAAACTCCTTAAAATTCCCATCTTTGTATAGGTAGCTAGGGAATGACCAACTTTTTTTCACCCCTTCCTGGCTCCCCAAATTCCAGGTCAACCAAGCCGTTGCGTGATCTGAAATGATATAAGGGCCAATTTCAGCTCTCCTGATATCCGAAAAAATCGTTCGTGAGGCCAACAGATAGTCAATCCTGGAGTGAGTTCCATGAGCTCTTGACTGATGTGTATATTCCCTATCTAGAGGGTGTAAGGCCCGCCAGACATCTATAAGATCAAGTAAGGCACAGAAGTCTGGCAATCCCCTCGATTTTTTTGGCCCTTGCCCCAGCGGAGGATTAGATCTATCTAACTCCAGATCCCAAGTCATGTTAAAATCTCCCCCCCCAGCATTAATGGGATAGACTCTAAATTAGTTAGAAGTTCCACTAATTTCTTATAAAATTTAAGATCGAGTTGGTTGGGGGCATATATGCTTCCCAATATCACTTGTTGCCTAGCAACTATCGCCTTGCAAAAAATAAAGCGTCCCTCTGGATCCTTCATGATATTAGTAAGTTGCATTGCCACCCCTTTTCGGATGACAATTGCCACTCCTCCTCTGCGACCCACCACCGCTGATGCCACACATTCCCCCACCCACCATCTCGCTAATTTGTTATGTTCACTCTCTGACAGGTGTTTCTTGTAAAAATACTATGTCGGCTTTAATACGCTGTAAATAATGCAAAATTTTTGATCTTTTTATGGGGGAGTGAATGCCCCCCACATTCCATCTTGATCATTCTTCCCTATGTTTTGTACTTATATTCCACCAGATGTTTAGTGTAACTTCCGAGAGGAGCCAGCCCAGCCTCTGACCCCCCTCATACCAAACACACACAGCAAATTGAATATTTAACCAAGTTATTTTAGCCCATTTCCTTATGATTATTGCCCGCCTAACATTTCCCCCTCCCTAAAACCCTCCCCACCCCTCCCTTCTCCCCCCTATCCTTCCCAATACCAACCTTATCAGTCCCCTTTCTTCCCCGAGAATCCCCCCCATGAGATCAAGTCACTCTAACGCTTCCCCCCATCCCAAATCAAGCCTGTTTAACAAAAGTAACCCTTTAATTTTGTGTTTACCCCTTTAATGTCCCATTTGCAGAACCTTGCCCCCCACTCCATCCTTCACACTCCTTCCCATTTGTCATTCAACCTTTCTTCCTCAATTTAGCCCCCCTTTAAACTTATTTTAAAGTCCTTGTCTGATCACATCAGTCTCTCAAATCGTGTGAAGACTCCATAAGGGGGAAATAATACTTCTTATCTCCACACCCTTTGTGGTTCAAAATTCTTATTGCAACTTTGGACTGCCAACGAAATGTTATGATCTGTCTGAATGTACAGTCCATTAACTCAAACTCTAATATGCTGACCCAAACCTTCTTTGTAGTTCCTGCAGGACAGGTAGCATTTTATCCTTTCATCGTTTATGCCTAGATCACATACCTCAGCGATTAGAGTCCAGTTGCTGCATAAATTTCTGCGCTTCTTCTACTGAGGCATAGGTATCCGTGGACGACTGATAAGTAATCATCAATTTTATGGGGTACAGCAGTGCAAACTTAATTTTGCACTTCACCAACTCAGCACAAATAGGCGAAAACGCTTTCCGTTGCGCTGACACCCCCGCCGAGTAATCCTGGAAACACAACATTTTTTTGGCGCCACAAAATAACTCCTTCCCATTGTGCAGCACTTGCAGTATCGCTGTTTTGTGTGCGGAGAATTGTACAGATAACCACTCTGGGCCTTGAGAAATTCGCCTGCTTCATACCCAAGCGGTGGGCCCGTTCAATCCTCAAGGGTCCCAATTCCAGCGGCAATTCCAGCTCCTTAGTTATCCACGCCTCTAGGTACTGCTTCAAATCGTGGTCTCCTTGATCTTCTGGTATGCCCACCATTCTTAAATTGTTTCTTCTGGACCTGTTCTCCAGGTCCTCAATTTTGTCGGCATAGGAGTCCACCAGCTTTTGAAGCTTAGATTGAGCCTCTTCCACTTTCACCATGCAGTCTTCCAGTTCGCCGTTTCGGCGCTGGTACGTCGCCATGTCTTCCCCTATTTGGGTAACGTTACTGTGGAGAGCTTCCAGCTTCGCTGCCAGGGAGCCCAGCTTTTTTTCTAAAATTGTCTCCATGGCGGTGGTTACCTCTTCAACTATCTCGGCGGCCCACGCGGATCCCACCTGTGAGGCCGCTGGACTCGCCGGAGCCGCCATCTTGTCCTCCGCCAATCTGCTCTTTTCCTTGTCTTTGCGCAGATTTTTAGCAGCCATTGTCGATAGTTATAGTTTTTTTTAAGCTTGGGCTGTGCCTCCGTTGATCGTCCGCTATTTTCCTGGGTGATTTCAGTCACTTTGTTGGGGTATTCAATGCTGATTCGGCTATGAGGGAGCAGGAGCAAAGCAGCTAGTGTCCGCTCCTCTGCATAGCGTCACGTGACTCTACATCCAAACAGTTTTATACCCCCACTCCACCCATCAACAGCTCCTCCATTCACACCCCTCTACCTCCACTCCCAACCCTCAACCTCCAAACCAATCCCCCCCACACCCAGACAGGTTCCCTCCCCCCTCCCATACCATACTGATATCCTCCCTCATACTAGAAGAAGTATCTGTTTGAGAGAAGTGACCCACCCTCCCGCTTATATACTTCCCCACCATTGTAGATAAAGCAAATCCTCTAATATTCCCCAGCACTCAAACAAGCTAACGGTTAACATTTAAACACAACTTTTTTTTTCTTCGCTAGTCCAACCTGTATCCTTGTGTCTCATAGCCAATATCAATATTGCAGTTCAAGTCTTATCCTGGTGCATACGTCTATGCAGTTACCACAGTCATGGGAATCGTCCCGCCAATTGTTGGAGTTGCAGGCACTTATGTCCCCTTCGCCACCCGCTGCAGGTGCTTTCGCTTTTCCAGATGTCTCCACCACCGCTGGCTGGTCCTCTGTAGGAAGGATCTCCCTGGTTTCCGACAGTGATCTAACCTGATGCCTGCGGCCATCTTTATAAAATACCAATGCAAAAGGATGTGCCCAGCAGTATCGCAGTCCCAAATCACGGAGCCTTGCTGTAACCGGTTTAAGTTCCACACGCCGCTTTAGGGTGGCCGCTGCCAAGTCTTGATAAATCTCTATATGGCATGAATCCCATTGAAAGTTGTTGAGCTGCCGGGCTGCATGTAACACTCGCTCCTTGAGTCTGAAATCCTGGAAACAGGCAATAATGTCTTTAGACAAGTTATTCCGGGTGGAACCTAAAGCCCTGTGGGATCGCTCAATCAGGATCTCGGTGGCATCCAAGGGGGGTTCCTGCTTCTGTCAGAATAGCGTTAGTCACCCATTTTACCACTGATTCACAGTCAATGTACACAGGGGTTTCTGGGAGCCCCTAAATCTTAGATTGTGTCTCCGGCTCCTATTCTCCAGATCTTCAATTTCATCAGCTAATTGCTGGTAGCCCAAGAGGCATATTTTCAAAGCACTTAGCCTTCCAAAGTTCCATAGATTTCTATGGAACTTTGGAAGGCTAAGTGCTTTGAAAATATGCCTCCAAATGTACACCCGACACCCTGCGATCTAGGGATCCCATCTCCTCCACCTGCTCAACTCGGCTTTCCACTTCCTCCAGCCTATTACCCAGGTCCCAGATCTCACCTCTTGTCTGCCCCTAATAAGGCCAGCTCAGAACTAACGGCTTTCAAGTCAAAGCAAATCTCCTGCAGCCATTCTTTTAGGTCGATCGAGGGAGTCGTCCCTACTAAGTCCTGGCCTTCGCCAGATGCAGATAGATCTCGGGACGACAAACTCTCTGAGTGAAGTGCGCGTGGGCGGCGGTTCCGAGTCCGCCTCACGGTTTGCAGTCGCGCCTCCCGCATACACAAACTATGACAAGCTGGTCTGCAAACTCATCGTCTCTGGCAGCCTAGACTCTTCTCCTTGCTGTTCTAATCAAAATCAGCTGATTGAAGTTTAGATGCTGGGGAAATGCTTTGAAAAACAGCATGGGCAAGCAGGAGCAATCTCTTCAGACCGCCATACTGTTTGGTGACGTCACTTCCTCCCTGTTGAACCATTTTGGATTCACAGGTGCAGTACTTGTTTTAAAGGTTTTTAAAAAAATAGAAAATATAGAGTTAAGAAGCAGGTTATTTTCTTGGATGTCTGGGTCCCACAATGTGGGGTACTGCATGGGTCTCCCCTTTCAGTTTTATTTTTTTTTAATAACTTCCAATTATACAATTACATCAATTCAATGCATTTCAAAGAAATCCAGAAATATAAAATCTATGAAGAAAACATCTTAATACAGGGAATAAGAAACCATATCATCATCCACATTGTAAGGAAAAAAGGATCCATGAAGAAGAAATAAAGGACAAAAATAAAATAAATTATAGAGCAAACAATCTAATTGTGGACATTTCTCAGCCAACCCCTACAGTATACCCTACTCGATGAAACAAACCTCTACCCTCATATTTTTCTCAACCCTCATCTCCCCTTACGTTCCTACCTGTAACCTCCGCTCTCAAGACAAATCCCTCCTTTCAGGACCCTTCTCCACCACCGCCAACTCCAGGCTCCGCCCTTTCTGCCTTACCTCACCCCATGCGTAGAACAAACTCCCCAAGCCCATACACCAGGCCCCCTCCCTGCCCATCTTCAAATCACTGCTTAAAGCCCACCTCTTCAATGTCGCCTTCGGCACCTAACCACTACACCTCTACTCAGGAAATCTAGACTGCCCCAACTTGACATTTTGTTATTTAGATTGTAAGCTCCTTTGAGCAGGGACCGTCCTTCTTTGTTCATTTGTACAGCGCTGCGTAACCCTAGTAGCGCTCTAGAAATGTTAAGTAGTAGTAAGTAGTACCCTCTTCCCCTCTTTAGATACCACAAAATCTAACAGATGCTTGCTTAGGTTCATTAAAGACATAAGACAACCTCATAGGAATTAAAGCACATTCAAGGAAAATGCAACAACAACAAAAAAAGACATCCCTTGAAATATCAGGAACTATTCCAATCTTAGAACCTAAGAACAATTGATCCATATGCTGGAAAATCAATTTCTGGACCATATTTCTGTGTGTTGCAAAGCAAATGTTACAAGTAGGGTAGTTCTCTGGGTGATTACTTCCACCAATGATTCCTTGTATAGTCTCTCCTTCATTCCTAGGTCTTGATAAAGTCAAATATTGAATTTTCACAATTGGTGTCAATGATTCAGTCGGCATTAATAAAATCTCTCTCAATATTTCACCACCATGTCAATGGCTGAAATTAAAGGGGACTCTGGAAAATTCAAAAACCTCAAGGTATTCCTCTTGGTCTGATTTTGCAAATATTCCATCTTCCTGGACATAAAGATCTTATCCTTGACCAGTACATTACACACTTCTTGTAGCTCTGAGACCCTGGAATCCAGAGCAAATATTTGAGAACCTTGCTGATTTGCCACTTGAAGCTTGGCAGAAAGGGTAAATTAGGCCTTACCTGCTAATTTTCTTTCCTTTAGTCCCTCCGGACCGGCCCAGAATGTGACTGATGGGTTGTGCACGCCTTCCAGCAGGTGGAGACTGAGAAAAAAACTGTGACTCTAGCCAGCCAATAAGAGCCCTTGCCAGCTAGAGAAAGATCCAGTAATAAGGTACCAAAGCAGAAGGAAAGGCATAGAAGAAATAGAAAACCTGTGCATCCAAAAACCTGAGCAGCTACCGGCACATTGCCAACAATGGGTGAGTGCCTTCAAACACATCATGGTCCTTCATACAGGACATTTCAGTAAGCTTCTTTGTTTGTTTGTTATTTTATTTATGTATTTTTATTTATTTATTTTATTTAATATAGACCAAGAAACTAACAACACGGCTCCGAACAAACACAGATATCTGAAGGGAGGGATCTGGGCCGGTCCGGAGGGACTAAAGGAAAGAAAATTAGCAGGTAAGGCCTAATTTACCCTTCCTTAGCGTCCCTCCGGACCGGCCCAGAATGTGACTGATGGGAAGTAACAAAGCAGTGAAAATATGGGAGGGACCCTAGCAGCCCCGCCGACAAAAACGCATGCTTCAAAACGAAACCTGCCGACGACTGAGGACGTCGAAACGTCAGAGCTTAGAAAAAGAATGCAGAGATGACAAAATGGCCACCGTATCACTGTCTTGTGGAGGCCCCAGACCACACTCTGTCTACAAGACTATATGACCTGTTGCAGAACGAGCTCCAAAATGCTGTAGAACAAGTTTCCCCGAAAGAAGATAAGCCTAAGTACTCTGTACTTAAAATCATCGAGGAATAAATAGGTTTAGAGGCCATGAACCCCTTACGCCTATCTCAAAATACAACAAAGAAGAAGATCAACAGATGTAACCAGAAAAAAATCAAAATAGTGGATGAACCCCCATTTGACATCCAAACACTTCAAATGCCGCTGTTTCTCTGAGCCAAAAAAGGAACGTAATCAGGCAAGGCCATCAGCTGAGAAGCATAAAAGCAAAATACCACTTGGAGAGATAGGAAGGAACTGGCCGGAATACTACGCGATCGGCACAGAAGTCCAAGAAAAGCGATATACACAACACCTGCAACTCCGAAACTTGCCTAGCGGAAACAATGGCCAGCAAAAATACTGCCTTCAAAGCCAAGCCTTTCAGAGTACAGGACGACAAAGGGTCAAAGAGAGGCTTAGTAAGAACTGCCAGAACGAAATTCAGACCCCAACGAGGAAAAGTACATCGCTAGGGAAAAGGAAGGAGATTAACCGCGCTCAAAAAACGCACCACAGCTAGAAAACTAGCTAAAGACCTCCTCCAGATACCATCCCAAAAGGATGAGAAAATCGCAATCTGCACCTTAAGAGAAGCGAAAGGAAGAGCTTAGATCAAGTCCCTCTACACAAATGTAACCTTACATAACCGAAGCACGAAAGGAGATTTGTGCATGAGCTTTAGCCTATCCTCAAGATCCTCCAAGAGCGCTCATCAATCAAAGTAATGAGCTAAGAAAAATAACCCCTGCTAAACAATTGAGGCCATTCAAGAGCCAGGCCGTAATACAGCAGAGAACCGGATTCGGATGAATGATAGGACCTCGCTGCACCAGAAGTTTGAAAGAAAAGTTCACCAAAGGACGTGGAAAACCGGCACACCATGGACTTCGAGACCACACCAGTGCTACCAAAATCAGACATTCCCTGTGTGTGTCGACCTTCCAAAAGAAGACACCCTATCAGAGGACAAGGAAGAAAGGCATACCTTAAACCAGCTGAGAAGCATAGTAGAAGAACGTCCACACTCTGCGCTTTGGAAATCTCATGACGACGGCAAAAATAGAGGAAATCTGCATTACTATCAGAGGACCACAGATCCAACCTGGGATACCCCCAACGATCTAGTAACAACCGCAACACCACTTAGATTGGCGACCACTCTGTCAAAATGAGCCTGTAACGACAGAGAAAAGGTGCTTGAACATTTAGGACCCATGCTACATGAGCCACTGAAAGAGCCACCCGATGAACGTGCGGCCCTTGAAACAATAGCAATGGGATTCACTCCAACGGTAGAGTCCTCATTCCTCTTTGCGGAATGATAAAAATATAACCGCTGCGACATTGCCCAAGATTACATGAACTACTCAGCCTGTCAGTAGCAGAAGAACCCTGAGGAGCGCCAGACGAATCGCTCTGGTCCCCAACCGGTCTAAATGATAATAATGTCTTCTGAAAAGACAGAGACCCTGACCAAACTGCTTCAGAAAATGAACTCCCCGGCCGAGGAGACTGGCATCCGCCGACACTCCAGACTAACAGAGATGATTCAAATGCATATCTTTGGACAAATGAAAGTGCCAAAGCCACCAATGTAGACTGGTCCTGACCTGGAAAGAAAGAAGCAAAGACTGATGAAAGGAAACCTTCTGAGATAACCATCTGGGCAGTTGCAACCTCTGAAGAGACTCCAAGAAAATCCTAGTGCAAGGCACTGCCTCCATCGGTACTGCCATGGTTCCCCAAAACCTGTAGAAACAATCTTTTTCCGATGGACTGAAAATCTGCCAGGAGTGACGAAGTTGAGCCTGGAGCGTGATGACTTGAGGCAACAGTAAACACTCGACTCTGGCTTATGGGAAACCTAACTCTCAGAGGCTCTATCGACTAAGAGGGTAGAAGACGGCTCCTGTGCCTAACTAGTATCCAAGATGGGAACTGCAAGAATTCTGCCCCCCGAGCTGTCACCAGAAGACTCTCGTGACAAGAGTTTGCCCAGAATAACCAATTATCCAACTGAAGATGCAACAAAATGCCCCTTTGTTCTGAGAGCCGCCACTACAGCTACCATAACTTTAGTGAACAAAGGAAACAAAAATCTGCAGGAGAAATAGAAATGTGAAAGTAGGCTTCTGAATGAAACAAGAGAAGTCAGAAACTCCCCTGACCACACTGCGACAAAGACAGGCCGCAAAGTCCCCCTTCGAAAGAGGGCCACTAGAGGTCTTGAGCGACCGGCAAGAAATCTAAAATCGAAGAGAAAATGGGGGAAAGACCTTGTCACTGAACTGTCCGAGGGAAAGAAATTGGACAAAGGTCCAGACGCCCACAGAGAACCGCTCTGATGGCCACAAGTTTGATGCGAGCCCTGGAAAGAGATACTGGAGTAAACTGAAATGCGTACCCTACTCGCATAATCTGCAATACTCAGCAATCCAAAGAAAGGTAGACTCGCCTCTCTTGAACTGGCGCCAAGCGAGCACCTACAGGGAGCAGAGGCAGTACCTGCACCCCTGCATTGCCAAGAGCAGGAGAAGCAATGGATAAAAATCTGACAGCAAGAAGACCCATAATAGCAGACTAATACTAGAGTGCTATAAAAAGTATAACTCATGAGAATTGCCTCAAACTAGCACGTAAACTCCCAGTGACCTGTTACAAAGAACTCCCATAGAGATCGGAATTCCAAGAGATGCAACTGGAAAACGCTGCAGAAAATTAGTACCCCCCACCTAAAGTAAAACCAGACATTTAGTGGGTAGTCTGGATGCAGATGTGGGTATTGCTGGAGACCGGACACACCTGAAGGACCTACAGAGTGTAAATGCTAAATAGTAGTAGTCTTAATAGTGCCCCCAGTGTGAGAATGCTTATGCTCTGAAAAACTCAATTAGGCTTGATTATAGGAATTTGATCAGCCAAAAAAAAGGAACTAGAAGCTGTAGCTGGTTCGACTTGGCTAATTAGGGCCGAGAGCAGGCACTGAACCAGAAAAATAGTAGCAGTAGTAGTAGTAAGAGGTAGGTGCCAGCTGCGCACCCATCCCCAAATGCCACTGACTGGACATGGCTCAGCACTGGACAAAAATCATAAGGACAATTATATACTGAGGCTGGAAAACTGTATCAAGAGCAGCGTATGCCAGAATATGTCACCCCACTAAAAAGTGGATAAAGGAGAGGAGGGGAGGAGGGGAAAGGAGGAGAGATATAGGCAAAAAATGCCTGATTATATACTTATATATACCGCTGTCCAGAAGGGAGCATAAGACTACAACCAAAGTGGCCACCTGCAGAGCTGCATGAAAGTAGCAAAAATAAAAACACATACAGAACCCACTTATATTCTATTCCTCTTGTTTTTAGTAAGTCTGCCTGCTAATAAGTTCCCCCTGCTGTTATATCAAGAATGTAAGCTCAATGAGCAGGGACTGCCAAGTTGTATATGTTGTACAGCGCTGCGTATGCCTTGCAGTGCTATAGCAATGATAAGCAGTAGTGGCATTGCAGAGAGAGCAATGCAATGCGCTGCATGACCTGCTAGGTCTTGATCACCTTTACTCAACTGGTAAATACCTTATGGGAGGCCCATATAAGAAACATAAGCAAGCCAAAAAATCCCCTCAGCCGCAAGCTCCCGCCTCGTAGGCAAGGCACCAGACTCTCTCATCAGAATGCTGACAGTTGTCACTGCACGCACTTCTGCATCCAATATGACCTCCAAAATGGCGGCAGTTCCCGCCAAAATCGGAACCGAAGATGAAAACGCGAGTAGCGGCAGACCAACGGACTTGAAGTCGGACACCCCCTCCGACAGCGCCAACCGCAAAACGGAACCAGAACCTTGGACCTTTTTTGTTAAAACTGCGCAAAAGCAGCAAACACAGCCGTTCCTAAAAACCGCATCGCTGACAGAAACAGCGGCGGAGTTCATCTACAGAGTGAAAACAAAGGACAGGGAACAAAAAACAGCTGATCAGGAAACATCTGAGCGCTCCGGAGCAGCCCTGCTAGTTCTTACCGCCCACAAACGGCTCTGCTAAGCCAGCAGACCGGGAGGCTCGCTTCTTTCAGTCAATTATTTATCATTTAGATTAAGCCGCTGCCTCTCCCATCCTCCACAGCCGCCCCCCTGAGGCGCTTGAGGAAATCTTTATATTGCTTAGAAAAAGCAAAAACAAGCTAGCAAAGTCAAATTAGCCAGCAAGAGGGAGAAAAGCTTTTTTTTTTTTTTTTTTAGTAGCTGCCTCTCCCTACCTCTACAGTTCTTACAACGAAGAGCTGGAGGAAACTCACATCAGTCAGACTGCTCCTGACAACAGTCCGCTTTCCAAAGCATCAGAAATTAGGACAGAATGCTTTTACTTCAGGGAGGAATGGGGGGGGAGGGACTCGGCCTACCAAGTGTGACACCCCCGAGGCTCTGAGGGACCCCCACGGGTTTCAGGCTTCAAACAGCAGGTTTTTGTTATATCTCTTCAAAAATGCACAGGGACAAAGACGAAAATTATACCAACACTCAACAAAAGAGAGAAAAGAAAAGTATAGAAAAGTCTGAGACTGAAGGGCTCACCACCTTCCACCTGCTGGAGACTGAGATTACTGGATCTTTCTCTAGCTGGCAAGGGCTCTTATTGGCTGGCTAGAGTCACAGTTTTTTTCTCAGTCTCCACCTGCTGGAAGGCGTGCACAACCCATCAGTCACATTCTGGGCCGGTCCGGAGGGACGCTAAGGAAGTGAACCATTAATATTAATACATTTAGAAGAAAAGCTTATCACCACTCTTGCCAAAGAGGAGTTCAAAGTATGAACAGAATCCCAGAGAGAGAGTCCAAAGTGACTATATTCTGCTTTGCAAGCACAGCCACCACTTCCAAAGAAGCTCCTTCCCCTGAGGACAAACAGGAACTCATTATTGGACGACTGCGGGCTCTGAGCTCTTCCCCAATCAACTGAAAACATTGGGGGGGGGGGGGGGTTCCAGGGCTGGAGGGTCCTCCACAAGAAACTCAGATTCCACAATTGCCCCGGAGCTTTCACCAACCTGACCTGCACTGATTGAACTTCTAGGTTGTGGTGGAGCCGATGCAGGTGTGAGGCTCAAGGAAACCCTGTCTATACTGCTGCCTTAAAAGATCTCCCGCGGCAAAGCTGAAGAGACCACTGCCTCCAAACCAGCTGAAGCTTGAAAATCCTCAAGAATAGTCTGCCTTAACAGTGGGCTCGAGGCCAGCGCTGGAGATTGTTGCCAAATTTTTCCCCCTTTTCCCATCAGAATACAACAGGAAACGCTGAACAAGGCAAACAAACCAGATGAGGAATAAAGCTTCTTCCAGGGCGTCCAGTCAAAACGCCATTTTGAATCACCTCCCTTTCACTGTTATTATTTAACATCATGCTACAGCCTTTAGGAAGAGAACTTGAAAAATTGAACGCATTCTTTTTCATCTATACAAACAATATAACTGTTTTGGTGTTACTGATTGTTGGGCAACAGATTTTATAATGAAACTTAATCAGGAAAAACAAAGTTTTTATGATTGGGCCCATCTGGAGTTATAAAGGGAAAAGAGAATTTTATTATGAGAAACTAAGTTTATACCTGGTACTTGCTTTCAAAAAGTATCTAATACAAGCCCACTATTAGCAAGTAAAGCTCTCTAACTAGTATCTTTGCTTATTGCGAGGAAAAAACTCAGTGCTAGCTGATTTTACAGCCTCTAGGACCAGGTCGCTCAGCATTTACATTGAAAAGTTTCTTTTCCTTAAGTCAAACTGCTGGCGATTATCCTCACAAGTCAAAAAACCTCGTATTCTACTAATTTTTATGCTTTTATTCTATTATTTTCATTGCATATTTTGTCATATAGATGAAGGAGAAATTAGATCTTACCTGCTAATTTGCTTTCCTTTAGTCCCTCCGGACCGGACCAGGATTGGACTGATGGGTTGTGCTCGCCTACCAGCAGGTGGAGACTGAGAAAAAACTCTGACTCTAGAGAGCCAATAGGAGCCCTGGCCATGTGACCTTAGCCTCAGTATTTGAATAACAAAGCAGGAAAGAAAGAAAGACCTTCTGTGCCGTACGGAATCCTAGCAGCCACAAAGCACTCGGCAATGCCAAGTATCAGAGCTCACCAGCAACTCTCACCAGAGAAGTGGTATGGCCCGATATGTATTACAGCTCACCAGCAACTCTCACCAGAGAAGTGGTATGGCTCACTTGTACTATAGCTCACCAGCAACTCTCACCAGAGAAGCGGTATGGCTCACTTGTACTATAGCTCACCAGCAACTCTCACCAGAGAAGCGATATGGCTCACATGTAATATAGCTCACCAGCAACTCTCACCAGAGAAGTGGTATGGCTCACTTGTCTTATAGCTCACCAGCAACTCTCACCAGAGAAGTGGTATGACCCACTTAAGATTTTATATATATTCCATCAACTGAGCTTACCAGCAACTCTCACCAGAAAAGTGGTAAATCATATTTAAGGTTTTATAGATATTCCAGCAACTGAGCTCAGCCACAACTCTCACCAGAGAAGTGGTATGGCGTATTTAAGGTTTTATAGATAGATTCCAGCAATTGAGCTCACCAGCAACCACCAGAGAAGTGGTATAGACCACGTAAAGTTCTGTATATATATAGTATTGTTCCACGAATCGTAAAGGAATGAATACACTTCCTACTGAATACACT
Organism: Microcaecilia unicolor; assembly: GCF_901765095.1. Classification (NCBI taxonomy): domain Eukaryota; kingdom Metazoa; phylum Chordata; class Amphibia; order Gymnophiona; family Siphonopidae; genus Microcaecilia; species Microcaecilia unicolor. Next base: position 75,085 of record NW_021963082.1, on the reverse strand, counting down.
TCCTACTTAATAAAAGAAGCTAAAGAGTAGAGAGAACATGGGAGGGGCCTGGTCCGGTCCGGAGGGACTAAAGGAAAGCAAATTAGCAGGTAAGATCTAATTTCTCCTTCCTTAGCGTCCCTCCGGACCGGACCAGGATTGGACTGATGGGAAGTACCAAAGCAGTAATCTGAAGGGAGGGACCTTATGAAAACTGCAGAGAAATGTTCATGCTGCATAGGCCACCTGGCAACAACTAACATGTAGTGTGTCCCAATGAGCAAAATAAAATGAAACTAGGACTAAGTTGCCAACTTACCAATGTGCACCGAGAGCACCAAAAATCGCCGTAGTAAGAATAGAGCCCGCTTCTGAAGTTGTGGAATATGTTGTAATACGCTGTGGAACTGCCCTCTCAGCGAGAAGAGAAATAGACATTCTCATTTCCTTGATCCTTCGCGATATAGCGGGTTAGAAACAATGAAAAACTTTTACGCCTACTGGCTAGAAGGACAAAACCAATAAGAAAAAACCGATTGGGAAAGGTGAAAACTTTAAACTACAGCAGACCGAAAAGAAGTTACCAACCGTAGAAGTATTCCACACATAGATCTACTTGCTGCAATGGCTACTGGGAAACACTGCTTGAAGAGGAAAACTTTATAGAAAAAGTTATGGCTACTAGAAAACAGAACTTTAAGAGTCTGTTCACCTAGTTCACCTAGCTGGTGGATGAAGCGGGGGGTACAGGTGCAGGACTCCTTTAAGAAACCGCTTTGACAGTGGATGCTGCATAAGCGTGCGGTTGTCAACAGTATCATGCATCACTGATAGAGCTGCCAAATGAACTCTATTGGATGAGTAAGACAGACAAGATTTCGCAAGATGCAGAAGATATTCCAAAACATGCAAAATGGATACTGTTTGTGGAATGAAGTGGTGAGAGGAGCACCACAGAGTGAACCGTCGCCACTTTGATTCATAGGACTTTAATGTAGATTTCTGTCTGGAAGCAATTAAAACTTGAAGTACTTCCTGCGAAAATATCAAAGATGTTGCAGACCCAGTAACCCCGCCATAAGTTTGAGTGACTGGGGGTCCGGATGTAGAAGGGTGCCTTGGTTCTGCTTAAACACCTAGTGAGATGACGGAAGAAACGCATAAAGAAGGTTGAAAAACCCCTGCTGGACGTTGGCATCTGTCCCTGTCTCCATCAAGACTGTTGCTGAACGGAAGAAGCAAGAAATGTTCGTGAGCCTGAAGGCAAAAAGAGATAGCCCTGAAGTGTCGCAGTGAGGAAGTAAGGCTGAAAAAATGAGTCTCCATTCACCTAAATGCAGGGTGACACAACTAAGAAAAAATGAGTACAAACTCAAGAGTATACTCTTAACTCCTGCTTGGCGGATGACATAACCCATTGCCATGGCAAGGACCAACATAGCTATCTCCGCCTTGTTTGTCAGTAGGGAAAACAAAATTCACCCGAAGGTAAAACGAATTGCTGAGGTCCCCCAGAAAAAAAAAATATATATACAAACAAGCTTCTGCCAAAAAGTGTACTGCACAAAGCATCCCAATGACAGAACTAAGGTTCTTGAGATAACTAGATGACACTTAAATAGCGCGATTGATGACCCTGAGATTCGCAATAGGATGAAGGAAAATTCCTTCTTGGGCATTAGAAAGTAAAATTGCATTCTGCAGAATAGAGCAAGGAAATGGCCGAAGGCCCAAGGTCACCAAGAAAAATATAAACTGGGATGTTTGCAGAGGAGACAAAAGACTGTGCGCCAACCTGACTAAACAAAGAGAAAATCAGAGATATCTGATGAGAGATCAAATGAGAGGCCTGGCTACAATCACCACCCAACCTAGAGACTGTAAGAAATGCAACACCCGGTGCGTGACCTGAGAACTCTGCTGATAAGACTTTCTCCAATTAGGCAGTCGTCTAGGTAAGAATGAAATGACCCTAAGATCTATAAAAGAACGGAAGAGAGAGTACTGCTGAAAATGACCGGTTAATGCATAAGCAAAAAACTAGCCATTCTCTGGATCCTGAGGAGAAGAGGAAGGGTGACCAAGGACACCAGTTAAATAGGGCTACAAACTCCAACCCTATCTCTGTGGCATTCCATAGTTGGGTAAGTTCTGAATATAGAAAGTTCTGAATATAGGAGTCCACCAGCTATGGTAGTACGCTCCGGACAGAAAACAATTGTCCCAGTATGAACGTCTGATTCACCGGCCTGTAATTTCTTGGATCTCCCTAATCCACATACCACTAATCCACGTACCACGGTCATGCGTCCTCCCTCACCGAGATGTAGATTGTAAGCTCCTTTGAGCAGGGAATGTCCATCTTTGTTAATTTGTACAGCGCTGCGTAACCCTAGTAGCGCTCTAGAAATGTTAAGTAGTAGTAGTAGTAGTAGTAGTACCAGACTCACACCCAATAGATATGAATGTTGAGCTTGTTTCAGGTTAAAACACCGAACCTAGGCCCAGGGTCCCCGGTGTTCCTAGTGGTGAACAGCCATGGCAAATATTGTATGCGTTAGTTTGCAGAATTACTGCAAAGCCTTGCTTTTGGAGCAGAGATTTCTGTTCGATACTCTCGTGAGAGGTTTTTTTATTTTTTTTTTATTTTTTATTTTTATTTTTTTAATGCTGTTCTGGCTGTAGAAAGGTGGACATTTGAGCTTCCCCAGAATGGCAAAACTTATGTACCTATGCCCATTAGATATGAATGCTGGACTTGATGGACTTTAGGCCTTACCCAGCATAACCATACATATGTACCTATGGCATAAATACACAGGAAGTGAGTGAATCCCCTTCCAATTGAAAGAACACTCTGGAGTGAAGGCGCATAGAATGAAAATGAAAAAGGACAAACTTGGAAATTACCTGTAACGAAAAAAAGTGAAGTTGTGCCACAGCCACTTGGTGAAGGCAGTGTAGACAAGACTGTATCTGAATTCAAGAAAGCTTGATATAACATCAGGTCTCTAAGGAAGAGGAAGAGATAGCAGATGGTATGTATAGGCATACTGGACCAAACCAGGATGTTTATAATCTGCCAATGCTGAACTGATAGAGTAGAGACAAACACGAGTAGATGGTTTGAGGACTGTCCACTAACTTTAAGTGAAAGGATGACTTTATTCTCTAAGTGACCATATGTCCTGTAAAAACCAGAAGAAAGCTAAAATGAAATATGAGAGGCTTCAAGGCAGTTGGAAAAGAAGGGAAGCCATGAATAAAGCATGCCTGCTAAGGCAGCTGAGTGATTGGGAGCTTGGTAGACAGGACTGTCCCTCAGAGAATATGAAAGAGCTGATATATCCCCATGGCATCTGAACAATATACTGTATGCCTCTAGAGAAGGCTTCTTAAAGTCGGAAAAAGAAAACACTGTATAACACTACAGCCATTGAGAGTGTCTGTTAAGTTCTTAAAACACTATATAACATCATAGGCATGGAGTAAAATGCTTGAAAGGAACTAAGATATTATGGTCAGAATTGCAAAGTACCAATCAATTGACTCTTAGACAATGTAGTCCTATTCACCAGGGAATGAGAAAGACACAAATTTACTCTATGCCTATAGAGAAAGTTTCTAAAGTTCTTAAAACACTGTATAATACTACAGCTATTGAGGAAAATGCTTGAAATGAATTATGATATTATGATAAGATGTAGATTTTCCACCAGGCAATGAAAAATGACTGAGCACCAGAAAAAACTAGTGTTAACAGCCCCGTGATACATAGAAATTTAAAAGAAGAAAAGCTTGTTATATATCCATATATGAAAGGAGCCCCCTTTCAACCAAATATTGCCTGCTGATGTGAAGAGCATTTTAGAATACGCCGTTCAGCACATACAAAAGTGTACACATCTTGGAGCCGAACTGCTCTATGAACTGCAGCCTTACCTTCAGCAGAGAGATCCCCGACTGATAAGATGGAGGGAGAAACAAAATGGCCGCCGTTCGCGCCACTGGCCCTGTGGCGATCGTCGACAGCGCGCCCAACACCTCCGAACAAGGGGAGTCCAGTGGAACGGCGAAGAAACAACAGCCAGCGAAAAAGGCCCCGAAAAAACCGGAGGCAGCACCGGACCCGAAGAAACCTTGAAGGGAGAGCAAAATTTACACGTTCCGGCTGCGTGAACTGCGCCTGACCGACAGCAGCTGTTTGAACTTTTAAGCCATATCAGAAAAAACAGGTGGCCGCGCTTATGCGGTTCACACCTTTCTTTTTTTTTTTCTTTTCATTTGTTTAAACTGCCGCCGCCAAAATGCAAGAAAATGGAGGAAATTAAATCTGACGAGAAAAATCGCTGTTTAAAGTCACAGACACTGAATTATTTTCTTCTGTTTGTTTTTTTATTTTTTTATAACCCCTCAATCATAATAAAACACTGGAGCTGCCTGCTCGTTAGAAGTCTGGGGAAAGAAAGGCTGCTTCTTTGAATTTCCTTTTATTTGATTTAATTCTTTTAAAGCAGCTGCCTGTTAAAAGTGGCTGCCTCTCCCAAAGACGGTACACCTTTCCAGAGAAAGGGACGGCCCTTCCCTGCTAAGCCAGGGAGATGGGGAGGAAGGGGGGTGGACTCGAGACACCCGAGTTTAACACCCCCGAGGCTGTCAAAGAAAGAAGAGAAAGGAAACCCTGTCAAGCCTCTAAATAAGATTCCAGGCACAGAAGAATTATCACAAATATCTATAATATCTAAAGAGAAAAGGAGAGAGACTAATGGGCTCACTTCCTACCTGCTGGGAGACTGAGAAAATACAGAGGCTAAGGTCACATGGCCAGGGCTCCTATTGGCTCTCTAGAGTCAGAGTTTTTTCTCAGTCTCCACCTGCTGGTAGGCGAGCACAACCCATCAGTCCAATCCTGGTCCGGTCCGGAGGGACGCTAAGGAACATATACTTAGCTGCTGTTTAGTTTGATATCGATGGGTACGCCCAACAGCGAGCTCCTGTCTCGCTGAAAGTTTCTTAAGGAGCTGAACCCAAAGCCTTCTATATCGCTCTAAAATTAAACAAACACCCCCTCCCTCCTCAATGCTCCTGCAGCTTGTTCTCTCCTACCCCCCTGCAACACACAGGCAGCCTTTTCTTCCCCGTCACTTCAAGTTCTCTAGCATCTCATTCACCACTCCGCGCAGCCCTCCAAACTTTCCTTGTACACATGACAGCATTAAGCACAGGTTGCTCCGCTCCCCTGTAACCTGAGCCCTCCCTCTCTAGCATCCAACTCCTGCAGTAGGAAACAGGAAGTTTCATCAATGGAGGTGTGATGCTAGAGAGAAAGGGCTCCAATTGCACAGGAGTGGTGCAGAGTGTGCTTAATGCTGCTGTGTGTATACAAGGCAAGTTCAGAGGGCCATGTGCAGTGGGGGGGGGGGGGGGGGGGGGGAGGGGGGAGATGAGATGCCAGACAGAAGGGTGACAAGAGAAAAGGCTGCCAATGTACAGCAGCGGCGGCAGCAGGGAGGGGGAGGAGAGAATAAGCTGCAGGAGCACCGTGGAGGGAGGGGGCAGTGATAGGAGAGAAAGATATGCTGAAGGGTAGAAGAGTCTGGGAGAGGAGGAAAGAGAAAGATAGGTAGCGGAACCAAGAGCAAGCAGCTTGACGCAATTAATGAGTTAAAATATTTTAACTTGAATTACTAAATTTTAACACACTAATCAAATTAAAACATGTTAAATGTACAGCCCTAATTATGATCACCGTTATCAAGCGGCCCCAGCACCATTATCTCCTGCATCAGATCATGCGCTCCACTAAGGACTAGGTCTAGAATTTTTCCTCCTCTTGTTGGCTCCTGTACCAGCTGCTCCATAAAGCAATCCTTGATTTCATCAAGGAATTTTACCACCCTAGCATGCCCTGATGTTACATTTACCCAGTCAATAATCGGGGTAATTGAAATCACCCATTATTATTGTGTTCGCCAGTTTGTTAACCTCCCTAATTTCTGATAACATTTCTACATCTGTCTGTTCATCCTGGCCAGGTGGACGGTAGTACACTCCTATCACTATCCTTTTCCCCTTTACAGATGTAATTTCAATCCATAGGGATTCCAAGATGTGTTTTGTGTCCTGCAGAATTTTGATTTCATTCAAGGCCCTCCTTAACATACAATGTTACCCCTCCACCAATTTAATCCACCCTATCACTACGATATAATTTGTACCCTGGTATGACAATGTCCCACTGGTTATTCTCCTTCCACCAGGTCTCAGAGATGCCCCTTACTGTATATCTAATTTTTCATTTAGTGCAATATATTCTAACTCTCCCATCTTATTTCTTCTGCTTCTGGCATTTGCATATAGACATTTCAAACTATGTTTGTTGTTCCTATTTACATCTTGTTCAGCAGTTAACAGTGATAATTTGCAATCTTTTGTCTGCTTTTTATTTAAAGACACATGGTCTACTAAGGGTATCCCGATAGCGAGGTTGCAATAGAGACCAATCTTCCCTGTTTTGGTGATATCTTTGAAAGATACGTTTTTAAACGACTGTCAGCCTTCCCCCAGGTTCTAGTTTAAAAGCTGCTCTATCTCCTTTTTAAATACCTATGCCAGCAGCCTTGTCACACCCTGGTTAAGGTGAAGCCCATCATTCCGCAATAGGTTCCTCCTTCCCCAGAATGTTGCCCAGTTCCTTACAAATCTAAAACCCTCCTCCCTGCACCATCGCCTCATCCACTCTGGAGCTCTGTCTGTCTTCTTGGGCCCTGTGTGTGGAACAGGGAGCACTTCTCAAAATGCTAGAGGTTCTGGATTTGAGCTTTCTATCTAAGAGCCTAAATTTAGCTTCCAGAATCTCTCTCCCAAATTTTCCTATGTTATTGGTACCCACATGTACCAAGACAGCCAACTCCTCCCTCTCCACACAACGCACAGAATAATCACTTGGCACTGATACTTCTATTATCAATGCTGTTCTAAAGTTTGTTTGTTTTTTCTTTACCATATCTGGTTGTCTTGCACTGTTTTTTGTTGTTGGTTTTTTTTTTTAATCAGCTGGATAGGAATGTCCCAGGTGACCACAATCTTCATTCTCTATAGCTCAGGGTCATGATGCCAGTATGGAAGAAAAGGGTAAATTAGACCTTACCTGCTAATTTGCTTTCCTTTAGTCCCTCCGGACCAGCCCAGAATGTGACTGATGGGTTGTGCACACCTTCCAGCAGGTGGAGACTGAGAAAAAAAACTGTGACTCTAGTGAGCCAATAAGAGCCCTTGCCAGCCAGAGAAAGATCCAGTAATAAAGTACCAAAGCAGAAGAACCACCAGAAAAGAAATACATAACGTGTGCATCCAAAAAAACCTGAGCAGCCACCGGCACATTGCCAACAAAGGGTGAGTGCCTCCAAACATATCAAAGTCCTATAAAAAGGACATTTTAGACAGCCAGAAAAGCAATTTCCTAGTTGCTTTTTTTTTATATAGATAAACTAGCAACACAGCTCCAATAATTAACTTAGAACCTTTGAAAAACCACAGATATCTGAAGGGAGGGATCTGGGCCGGTCCAGAGGGACTAAAGGAAAGCAAATTAGCAGGTAAGGTCTAATTTACCCTTCCTTAGCGTCCCTCCGGACCGGCCCAGAATGCGACTGATGGGAAGTAACAAAGCAGTGAAATTATGGGAGGGACCCTAGCAACCCCGCCGACAAAACTCACGCTCCGAAAGCAACCTGCTGACGACTGAGAACCTCCAAATGGTAGTGCTTAGAAAAAGAACGTAAAGACGACCAGATCGCTGCCCTACAAATGACAACGCTCTGCCCAAGAAGCTGCCTGACCTCTCGTAGAATGAGCCTTAACATGCTCTGGAACAGTTTTCCCAGAAAGAAGACAGGCTGAAACAATCATCTCTTTAAGCCAGTGAGAAATAGTGGGCTTAGAGGCCATGAATCCCTTATGCGCACCTCCAATCAGAAGAAACAAATGACCAGAACGTCGAATGCCCTTCGCAGACTTAAGATAGTGCTTCAACACTCGTTTGACATCCAAGCACTTCAAATTCCTCTGCTCCTCCGAACCGGAGAAAGAACCCAACACAGGCAATACAACCGGTTGAGAAACATGAAAGCGAGATAGCACCTTCGGCAGAAAAGACGGAACCGGGCGCAAAAGCACACGATCAGAACAGAACTCCAAAAAAGGAGATCTACATGACAACGCCTGCAATTCCGAAACTCTCCTAGCCGAAGCCACAGCTACCAAAAACACCATCTTCAGAGTCAAATCCTTTAAAGTACAGGATGACAACGGCTCGAAAGGAGGCTTGGTAAGAACCGAAAGCACCAAATTCAGATCCCACTGAGGAAAAGAACATTGAGGAGGAGGACAAAGAAATGACCATGACCAGAACCTCTAGGACGATCCTCAAGCAACCTCAGCACATTAGCTTCCCCCAGACTATGCACCAGCTTGTCCAACTCTTCACCAAACAAAAAAGAACCCTTAAAGGGAAATTTACTAAGTTTAGACTTAGAGGCCGCATCCGCTGACCAACCACGAAGCCAAAGAGTACAGCGAGCTGCAAAAGATAAAGCCATAGACTTTGAAGCAGCCCGAAGCAAGTCATAAAGCGCATCTGCCAAAAACGCTGAACCCATTTCCAGCTTAGCCACTTCATTATCAATAGCAGAAAGATCATCCAAAGAATGGTCTAAAACCTTCTCAGACCACCGGAAACTAGCCCTCGCGACCAAGGAACCACAAATAGCAGCCTGTACTGCCAGAGCCGAAACATCAAAAACATTCTTCAACAAGGATTCAATCCGGCGATCCTGTGGGTCCCCCAAAGCTGTGTCCCCATCTACAGGAACCGTATTACGCTTAGTAACTGTGGAAACCACCGCATCCACTACGGGAGAGCTTAAGAGATCTTTGTCTGAGTCAGGAACCGGGTAAAGCCTGCCCATGGCCCAAGCAAGTCGAAAAGCAGAATCCGGACGCTCCCACTGAGCCTGAATATTCTCTCTAATATCCTGATGCATGGGCAAAGACCTACTGGCCCTGCAAATCCCCTTGACCAGCAAATTCACCTTTCTAGGCTCGGCCACAGGGCTATCCTGGTCGTCAAAACGAAGAGTAGACAAACTTGAGAAATAAGTTCCTGAAGGTCATCCTTATGAAGAATTCTTACTACCGAAGGATCTTCCCCCACAGGAAGGGATTCTTCCCCATCTACTGCCTGGTTACGATCCTCAGAAAAACCCACTTCAAGGAACCATGACTCCTCTGCCAAAGGAAGCTGCTCCTGCTGCAGACCAAAGGAATCCTCTTGCTCTGCCTCCACAGATTGCCTGACTCTCTTTTAAGGCACATAAGAACCCTCCAGAGATCTCTTTGCTGGAGGATCAGCAGGAGCCGATTGATGTAACAAAAAGGCTTGATACATCTGTAAAACAAACTCAGGAGGAAAACCAGCTGCCCCCTGAGAGAAAACGGGAGCTGGAGCAGCAGAGAAGGAATAGAGGTCCAGGAAGCATCTGACACGGCACCATCCAAAATTGCGGACCCCATTACCCCGACTCTCCCCCCCCCCCCCCCCCCCCGCCGCCATTACCACCAACAGCAGCGATTTAGCTGGTCCTGCACCCTGCTCCTGAAAAATTTCTGCTGCTGTGCAGAATTTGCAGACGCCGCTTGAGCCAAGACCCCGAAGCTGACATACGGAGCACCGTCGAAGCTTCTCCGACATCAGAACAGCTGATTAGCCAAACAACGTGAAAACGAAAGTAAAACTCCCTACACAAACAAACACTAAAGGAGCTGCCCTGCTTGTCCAATTGCAGCCAAAAACAGCAGTGCTGTAAATCATGGACCCAACGCCCGGATTTTCTTTACTTTTAAAAGCAGCTGCCTCTCCCTGCCTCTACAGTTCTTACCAAGAAGAGCCGGAGGAAAGTTAACATTAGTCAGGCTGTTCCTCTCAGCAGACTGCTATACAAAGCACTAAATCTTTTATGCTTTTCGGGGAGGAACAGGGGGGAGGGACTCGACCACCCGAGTGTGACACCCCCGGGGCAAACAGAGACCCCTACGGGCCTCAGCCCCTTCAGAGCAGGTTTTTTTTTAAAAGATGCACAGAAATAACCTGAATCTTCCACAAGACGTATGAGAGACTTGCCGACCTGAACATGTATACCCTGCAGGAAAGGAGAAACAGGGGTGATATGATACAGACGTTCAAATATTTGAAAGGTATTAATCCGCAAACGAACCTTTTATGGAGATGGGAAGGCGGTAGAACTAGAGGGCATGAAATGAGATTGAAGGGGGGCAGACTCAAGAAAAATGTCAGGAAGTATTTTTTCACGGAGAGAGTGGTGGATACTTGGAATGCCCTCCCGCGGGAAGTGGTGGAGAGGAAAACGGTAACAGAGTTCAAAAATGCGTGGGATAAACCAAGGAATCCTGTTCAGAAGGAATGGATCCTCAGAAGCTTAGCGGAGATTGGGTGGCAGAGCCGGTGGTGGAAGGCGGGGATAGTGGTTGGGAAGCGGGACTAGTGCTGGGCAGACTTCTACGGTCTGTGCCCTGAAAATGGCAGATGCAAATCAAGGTAAGGTATACACATAAAGTAGCACATATGAGTTTATCTTGTTGGGCAGACTGGATGGACCGTACAGGTCTTTCTCTGCCGTCATCTACTATGTTACCAGAAAAAATTAAATAATAGAGAAAAAAATTAAATAATATAGAATAGAGAAAGAATGAGACTGAAGGACTCACCACCTTCCACCTGCTGGAGACTGAGATTACTGGATCTTTCTCTCGCTGGCAAGGGCTCTTATTGGCTTGCTAGAGTCACAGTTTTTTTCTCAGTCTCCACCTGCTGGAAGGCATGCACAACCCATCAGTCACATTCTGGGCCGGTCCGGAGGGATGCTAAGTAAAATGGCATTAAAATCAGTGATGAGAACTGGGGGGTGGAGTTTGGGGTGGAGCTTCTTACCTGCTAATGTGTTTTCCTTTAGTCCCTCCGCACCGGCCCAGAATGTGACGGTAAAATTATGTTACTTACCTGATAATTTTCTTTACATTAGTCCCAACAGATCAATCCAGAGACTGGTGGGTTATGTCCCTCTGCCAGCAGGTGGAGATAGAAAGAACTTATGAGGTTCACTATATGTGTGCAGCCACTCAAACCTCAGTATTGTCGATACCAAACCCTTGTGGACCATCAAACCACGACTTCAGTCCTATTCTCCTGTCTTCACAAAAAGCAATGAAACCCTGCCACCGCCAAAGTGGGAGGAACTCATGCAGCTCACAGCAAGTAAGAGATTCGCTCCAATAACCGTTGAACAAATAACCCATAACATGTAAATGCTAACCAGAAACACGAAACAAAAGCAGAAAACAGAAACTACAGGGCAGGCCTCTGGATTGATCTGTCAGGACTAATGGAAAGAAAATTATCAGGTAAGAAACATAATTTTACCTTCCATAGCGTCCCACAGATCAAGCCAGAGACTGGTGGAATGTACCCAAGCAGTCCTCAAGTAGGGCGAGATATAGAAATACTATAGAGACTGAAAAACAGCCTAACACAATCAAACAGGTTGTGTAGAATAAATCTAAGAAAATTTTTCAAAAATGGGAAAAAATGGGACATGCCCTCAGAAACCAAGGCTCCTGCCAAGGTCTGATACAAGACACTATTATCTAGAAAAGATTTTGTGTCCGTGATCGGATTTCTTTCATGGGGCATATATTCCCTATTTTTCTCATTTGAACTGCCAATCTACTATAATAAAACTCACCCTCAACGTTCTGAAGACACTGACGTCACTGCAGGCACTCAGACACCAGTTCTTAAGTTCATGGTGGTGAAGCCACAACACTGACCATGTCTCCGTGCTCCCCCCCCCCCTCGTGTCACACGTGATGACGTTGAGGACGGAACAATTACAAAAAAAACTAAAAAGAACGAACGGGGAGGAGTAGGGAAACACGCAGAGCGTGTTTCCCTACTCCTCCCCTTCCAACGAATCACTGCAGACTGCCAAACAAAGAAAACTGTCCGAGGACGTGCCCAAACGAAGCCATCTCTCTCTGCCCATGTCTCCTAGCCCAGCCCTCACGTCTAACGTTATGACGTCGAGGGCGGAGACATGGCCAGAGAGAGATGACTTCAACCGACGAACCCTACAGTGACCACAAAGGCCCAGCTAACCTTCAACCACCCCTCCACAAATGGCCCCACCACAATCGCCATCGTCGTCGCCGTCAACGCCGCTCCCACCCTCCACTCACCCCTCTCTGTCTGCCACCGGAACGCCGGACAAAGTAGTGAGTTACAGGGGAGTGGGAGAGGAGAGGGAGGATGGCCTGGAGGGCAGGAAAGGAGGGCATGGGACTCGGGAGAGAGGGAGACAGCAATGGAGGGAGGGGGAGCCCTTGCTAGCACCCGTTTCATTTCACGCAGAAACGGGCCTTTTTTACTAGTTATTAAATATTGTTCTCAGAATAACTGAGTCACAAACAATTCAAAAACATTTCAAGCAACAGCATGGTCTTTTAAACTTAGCTCAATAGATGCTGGCTTGACTACCCCACAGCACAACTGCTGATTTTCAACGGGGCCCGATTCGTTTCACCCACAGCAGGGCTTCATCAGGAACCACTTAACAGAATCATAATATCAGGAGTATTAATCTGTAATTGAAACACTTTACTCAGATTATCCTGTATCAGTTATACAAATGTACAATATCATAATCACAAAATTATAATTCAAACAATTCAAAAGACTACAGAACCTGGCCAACTCATAAAACATTCAATTCATAGTAGCTTGACTTCTCTGAGAACAGGCAAGGAATAAAAATTCCGCCTGTTAAACAACACTACATACAAGTGTCTCTATGTAATTAATCACAGCCGTGCGCGACTAAAAACCTTACTAACGTCACTGCATAAACAGCTGTTCAGCATAAACATGTGACAATAACAAATGCACTTCTTCTACCAAACAGTGAAACAACAATCAAAACTCTGATCCACAGAACCTCTCTCAAAAAAGGCTCATACAAAAATCAATCCACACAATGAATGGGAATCACTTCATCAGGCACAACCCACTTGACAAAGGAAAATACACTGCATAAATGATTGCCCAACAGAAACAAAACACTTAGCTCAGAACCCATAGAAGGAGCCAAACCCACCTGAATTCACTCTACCCATCAGCAACAATGTCACAATAGCCCCAATATGAAACAATGATGAACAAACTCCACTCAAACAAATGATGGTCTCAGTAGTCAGAGAAACAATGTTCTTAAAGATGTTATATAAAGATGTCAAATAAAAAGCGTTCCATTCAATGGAACTATTCAGACCATGCGGCTCTAAGAAATCAGATCACGGACACAAAATCTTTTCTAGATAATAGTGTCTTGTTGATCCGACCTTGGCGGGAGCCTTGGTTTCTGAGGGCATTTCCCATTTTTTCACATTTTTGAAAAATTTTCTTAGATTTATTCTACACAACCTGTTGGATTGTGTTAGGCTGTTTTTCAGTCTCTATAGTATTAGATTACCTTTTTTTGATTAACAGCCTGTACTGTTTATTTTTTGAGCACGAGATACAGAAATCCCAGTTTTCAGCATTGAAGTCCCAAATATGGCGTCAGCCCACGCCACCATATCCAAGCAATAGTGCCTTGCAAAGGTACGTACGGACAACCAAACGTCTTACCTACAAATCCCTTCCAACGAAATCAACCTCGACTCAGCCATCAAAGTCGCTTGTGCCCTTGTGGAATGAGCTTGAATCTGAGAAGGCGGATCTTTACCCGACGAGAAGTAAGCCAAAACAATAGCTTCCTTGACCCAACGGGCCACCGAGGGCTTAGAGGCTTGCTGCCCTTTCCTAGGACCCGCAAACAGTACAAAAAATGATCTGAGCAACGGAGTTTGTAACCTCCAAGTATTTGATGAGAGCGCGTTTCACATCTAGGCACCGCAGCGCACGAAACTCTGTAGGATAGTCCTCCATAAGAAAGGCAGGAAGAAAGAGCTGTTGATTCATATGAAAACGCAACACAATCTTGGGTAGAAATGAAGGAACATTCTGCAGCGTAACCCCTGCTTTAGTAAAATGAAGGAAGGGATCCCTACAGGATAAAGCCTGTAATTCTGAAATTCTCCTCGCTGAAGAAATAAGTACATAAGTAATGCCACACTGGGAAAAGACCAAGGGCCCATCGAGCCCAGCATCCTGTCCACGACAGCGGCCAATCCAGGTCAAGGGCACCTGGCAAGCTTCCCAAACGTACAAACATTCTATACATGTTATTCCCGGAATTGTGGATTTTTCCCAAGTCCATTTAGTAGCGGTTTATGGACTTGTCCTTTAGGAAACCATCTAACTAAGCCCTGCTTACTGTGAGTGCTAAAACAATAAACTTTGTTTCCCCCTCCCCCCCCCCCCCAAAAAAAAAAAACAGGAGACCAACAGACTCACATGCGGCTGAAAGGGGAACCAGCGGGAGGGGGGAGAAAGGGAGGGACCTGGCACCACCAGGTGTCCCTGCTCACCACAGCAGCAAGCCCTCAACCCCTTAGGGTATCTCAACTCGGCACGAGGGAATGAGTGAGGAGCCCAGAATCCAGAGCTGCAGAGCTATGACCTTCCACCTGCTAGACAGAGAGAATACTGAGGTTTGGGTGGCTACACATGACCACATATAGTGAACCTCAGAAATTCTCTCTCTCTCCACCTGTTGGCAGAGGGACATAACCCACCAGTCTCTGGATTTATCTGTGGGAAGCTATGGTAATTGAATCCACAACAGCGGCTCGAAAAATTATTGCACCCAGACGACCTAGGCCAGTCCTCAAGCAGCCGTGGGACCTTAGTATCTCACACACTGCAGACCAACTTGTTCAACTCATCACCAGAGAACCCCAAAAGGGAAATCTGTTGAGCTTAGACTTAACACATCTGCTGACCAACCTCGTAGTCAAAGAGACCGTCTTGCAGCTACATCCAAAGCTACAGACTTAGCAGACGCTCTCGGCAAATCATATAAAGCATCCGTCAAAAAGGCCGATCCCATCTCAATCTTAGCCACTTCGGCGTCTATGACAGTCAAATCATCTGAAGATCTATCCAGGACTTTCTCAGACCAGCGAAAGCAAGCTCTAGCTACCAAGTTACTGCAAATAGCTGCCTGTACTGCTAAAGCAGAGACATCAAAGCTACTCTAACAAAGCCTCCATACAGCGATCCTAAACATCCTTAAGTGCAGTGCCGCCATCCAAGGGAACAGTATTCCTTTTAGTAACTGCCGAGACTATTGCATCCACAAACGGAGGCTTCAGAAGGGAACAGTCCGAATCAGGGACCAGACAGAGACAAACCATAGACTTAGCAGGACTAAACGAAGAATCAGGCACATCCCACTGCGCCTGAATGATGTCCCTGATATCCTGGTGCATAGGAAAGGTCTTACCTGTCCTTCAAATGCACTTCAATAGGAGATCCACCTTCTGTCCCTCTACGGCAGGGGGCTCCTCTTCCTCAAAATGCAATGTAGTGGAAACCAAAGAAATTAGCTCCTGCAAATCCTCTTCGTAAAAAATTCTAACCACGGAAGGATCTTCCCCCGGGAGGAGAGACTCAGCACCTGAGTCTAACTGACTAGAGTCTTCAGCAACATGTCCTTCACTTAAAAATTCTTGTTCCCTGAGAGAGGGCATCTCCTGGTCTGGATCAGAACCCAGATCCAGGACTCCCTAGGCTGCTTGGCCAAGATCTGCTGACCTTCCATAGACCTTCTCAAAGAAGCCGAAGGAGAGTCCAGCTTTTGTAACAGAAAGGCCTTGTACATTTGGAAGACGACTTGAGGAGGAAAACCCCCTTCTGACTCTGCCAGTAGAACAGGTAGACTCCCTGCAAGTTGCTGTGCCGAAAGAACCGATAGAAGCAGGCCAATCTGGTGCCATAGACGGAGAAGGCAATATGGCGCCATTTCCCGCCAAAACCGGAGCCACCGGCATATCCGTACCAATGGCCAAATCTTTACACCCCCCCCAAGGCCACCACCACAGAGACCAAAGGAGCAGGACCTGCCTCTGGCAAAATTTCCAATGTGGTGCAATATTTACAGCAAGTCGCTCGCTCCCAGACCGCACCGCTGACACACTGCACAGCGGCAGTTTCTCTGTCATGGTGGCAAGAAGCACCAGTGAGGATTCCCTTTCTTTTTTATTTTTTTTAAATGGGAACCCCGACAAACTGAGGCCAGCTGCTACAAAGGGAGGAAATACAGCTGCCTTGCTCGCTTGCACCTCAAGCAATCAGCAGTTAATTTTTTGTTGGTATTTTTTTGTTTTTTTTAAAGAAGCTGCCTCTCCCTGCCTTAAACAGTTCTTCCCCTGATGAGACTGAAGCAATTATAAAAATAAGAAGCGCATCTTGCTGTAATAGGGAGGACTTGGGGGGGAAGGACCCGGCCATCCGAGTATGACACCCCTCAAGGCTGACAGAGATCCCCACAGGCCTTAGCCTCCACAATCAGTCAAAAACACTGGATGCACAGAAGATGATGAAATACAACAGAAAGGAATAAAACTCTGCTATTCCTAAAGTATCAGCTCTTTACCATAAAGAAAGAGAAAAAGACAGTATAAAAACAAGAAGACTGAAGGGCTCGCCACCTTCCACCTGCTGGAGACTGAGAATACTGGATCTGTCTCTAGCTGGCAAGGGCTCTTATTGGCTCTCTCTAGAGTCAGAGTTTTCAGTCTCCACCTGCTGGAAGGCATACACAACTCATCAGTCACATTCTGGGCAAGTCCGGAGGGACGATAAGGAACGCGTCTTTGGAAATGAGAAAAGCTTGTAGAAAGGTCTGCACTTGAAAAAGCACTTCATTTAAAATCAATCCACTGCTATAGCAGTTATAGAGTGCTCATGAAGATATACAAGGAAAAATTATGCCTTACCTGATAATTTCCTTTCCTTTAGTCGCAGCAGATGAATCCAGAAATCAGTGGGTTGTATCTGTCTACCAGCAGGTGGAGATAGAAAACTAAATTGAAGGGAGCCATACCAGATGGCCAGCCCCTAAGCCACTTAGTATATGTCCCAACACAAAGCAGTATATCCTATATAATAATTCTCACCTCCAACGTTCTAATCTGCCTGGGACCGTGCCTCCCCAGAGGTGGTCTGCTAGGCAGGCACGCACTGACGTCAGTGACAGCTGATTCCAAAGCAAGGGGAGGAGTAGGGAAAACGGGAAGCGTGTTTCCCTACTCCTCCACCTGCATGGGAATCAGCTGTCAAGTGCGCCGCTCCCTGCCACTTCGGAGCAAGTGGCAGGGAGTGGGGAAACACAGAACCCCGCCCCCCCCCCACCCGACGAGCATCAACACCCCGTGTCCCCTCACGCACCTCCCACCGAGTTCCACACTCCGCCCTCCCTCCTATTTCAACACCCCCCCCCGCGTTACGGCCCCCTGTACCCCCCCTTCCGCGACCCTGTCGACCCCCCTCCCCTTCCTGCCAAAAACCGTTCCCCCACCGCCGTCCAGTACCTCTGCTGATGGGGGACCCCAACCCCCGTCAGCCGAAATCCTGTGCTGGCCTTCGCGGCGTTCCTTCTTCAATGATCTTCTGTTCAAGTTCCTCTGCGTGCATCTGACATCAGACGCATGCAGAGGAACTTCAACAGAAGATCAATGAGGAAGCAACGCCGCGGAGGCCAGCACAGGACTTCGGCTAACGGGGGTTGGGGTCCCCCGTCAGCACAGGTACTCCACGGCGGCGGGGGACGGTTTTTGCCGCGAAAGGGGGGTCGACAGGGTCGCAGAAGGGAGGTACAGGGGTCCGTGACGCGGTGCGGGGGGGGTGAAAATGGAGGGAGAGCGAGTCTGGAACAGCGAGGGAGGGTGGGGGATGGCCTTGCTAGCGCCCATTTCCTTCCCTTCAGAAACGGGCATTTTTTCCTAGTATTCAATAAGCCAGAAAGACTGCCAACTTCCTCACAAATAGCGAAGCACAACCACACAGTTTGCGCCGCAATACTGCAGCCCAAACATAGTAACGACCAACAACACGTCTCAGCCCCGTGAGACGCAAGGTGTCCAAAGTGCACGTTAACTTCTTATACTATTATTATTTTGTTTTTTCTTTTTTTATGGGAATTCTAATCTGAAAAGAAACCACATGACAATCCCGACCAAGAGAGCCATGCAATACGAATTTCGCAGCTGACAAGCTGGTTGGGATCCTGGATTCTTCTGCTGCAACTAAAGGAAAGAAAATGATCAGATAAGGCATAATTTTATCTTCCATAGCATCAGCAGCAGATGAATCGAGAAACCAGTGGGATGATCCAATGCACTCCCTACATAGGGTGGGAAGCTGCTGCACATCCGCACAAGCAGATACATTCCTTCTCTAAGCATTACATAGTTGATGTAACAAAGCCCACGTAGCAGCCCTACAAATCTCCGACAGGGCTCCCGTCTCTGCCTAAGAGGTAGCTTCAGCTCAAGTCAAATGAGAATGGAGTCCCGTGGGAGGGGAGCGACCCACCAGGATATACACCGCCGAGATAGCATCTTTAGCACCGTGCTTCAAAGCTGCTTCTCCTAGGCGGGGACCCGCCAGAAGAATAAAAAGACCCGAATGCCTGAAGTCATTAGACACCTGCAAATACTGTATCAGAATCCCTCTGAACATCCAGTCAGATAGAGGCAAACTGCGTTGGATAGTCTTCCTGGCAGAAGACAGAGATCCTGATTAAGATGGAACGCTGACACCACTTTAGGCAGAAAGGACGGAACAGTCCGCAAGGTTACACCGGCCTCAGAAAACCGAAGAAAAGGATCCCAACACAACAACGCCTGGATCTCCGAGACCCTACGAGCTGATGCCAGGGATACCAAAAACCACCGCCTTAAAGGTAAAGTCCTTCTCAGACGCCTTACAAAGTGGCTCAAAAGGGAGCCCACCTCAACACCCGCAGTACTAAATTTAGGTTCCAGTTCCGACACGAACGCCAACCGGGGAGCCTAAGATGGAGAACCTCCCTCAAAAATCGTGAGACATCTGGGTGGGCCACAAGGGGTGAACCCCGAAAAATGACCTTGGTAGCAAGAAAGCACCGCTAGCTGAACCCTGAGGGAATTGTATGCCAAGCCCTTCTGAAGTCCCTCTTGCAAAAAATCCAACATTTGGGAAACAGAAGCCTGAGAAGGTTCCCATCCCCAAAGGGCGCACCAAGCAACAAATGTGTGCCACATTCGAGCATACGCCGTGGACTGCTTACAAGCCTTCAATAAAGTAGCTATCACAGAGTCCGAATAGCCCTTCTTCCTTAATCTCAACCTCTCAAAGGCCAAGCCGTAAGACCAAAGAAGGAGGGATATTCCATTTGGATCTGACCCTGATGGATACACTCCAGCAACAGAGGAAGGTGAAAAGGAGTCTCCGTCAACAACCGGATCAAGTCCGCATACCACGGACGTCAAGGCCAATCCGGAGCCACCAGAATCATGAATCCCCGATGTCTGTTGATCCTGTGCAGGACACAGCCAAAGAGCAACCACGGAGGAAATACGTATAACAGTCTCCCCTGCAGCCACAACTAAAGAAGCACGTTGAGTCTTTTGGAATAGATCTCCCTGCACCTGCTGAAGACCCGCGCCACCTTGGCATTCTGACGTGATGCCATGAGGTCGACCTCCGGCAAACCCCATCGACAACAGATCTGTCAAAACACGTTGTCTGACAACTCCCACTCCACTGCACCAGCAGCTGTCAACTGAGGAAATCCGCTTGTACACTGTTTTGCCCTGCGATGTGAACTGCGAACAGCAGCTGAAGAGGCTTCTCCACCTAAGACAGGATTCTGCTTGCTTGAGACTGAAGAGCCCAACTTTGAATTCCGCCCTGCCGGTTGATGTAGGCCACCGCCATCGTGTTGTCCGAAAACACCCGTACCGCAGACCCCTGCAGGATCTCCTGAAATGCCTGCAGGGCGTTCATCACCGCCCTCAACTCCAACCGGCTGATGGGCCAGGCTGCTTCCTCTGTTGACCAGTGTCTCTACGCGTAGCGACTGAGACTATGAGCTCCCCAACCCTAGAGACTGCCATCCGTCACCACTACCACCCACTGGGCGGGCTGCCAAGGGCATCTCCCGAGTCAAGTGGGTTTGGAGGAGCCACCAGACCATACTGTTGTGCCTGAGGTAACCACGGAAGACGCAGAGAGTAATACTGCAACGAGACCAGCGGCTCAGAAGCACCCGCTGTAACGGCCACATGTGCGCTCTGGCCCATGGCACCACCTCAAGCATGGCTGCCATCAACCCCAGCACTTGCACATAGTCCCATACCCGAAGACTCAGCAGCCGTAAGGGACTTCGCACTTGAGCTACCAATTTGAGTCTCCTGCCCTCTGGCAGGAAGACTAGCTCCTGGGCTGTATCGAATGCACTCTCAGGTAATCCAGTGTCTGGGAAGGAAGCAGATAACTCTTGGAGAAGTTGAAAATCCAGCCGAGGGACTGAAGAACATCTACCACTCACTGAGTAGTCAGCCGGCTCTCCAATTCCGATGAAGCTCGAATGAGCCAATCGTCCAGATAGGGATGAACCCAAATTCCTTCTTTGCATAGTGAGGCTGCCACCACTACCATTGCCTTGGAAAAGGTGTGTGGCGCTGTGGCTAGATCGAAGAGCAACGCTCAAAACTGAAAATGCTATACCAACACCGCGAACCGCAAAAATCTCTGATGTGGAGGCCAAATCAGAATATGGAGATAAGCCTCCTTGAGATCCAATGCTGTCAGATACTCCTGAGGTTATACTGCCGCTATCACCGCCCGGAGAGTTTCCATGCAGAAATGGCGAACCCTGAGAAATTGATTCAACTTCTGGAGGTCAAGAACAGGCCTGAATGAACCTCCTTTCTTCGGAACCACGAAAAATATGTAATATCAACCTGTGCGTCTTTCGAGAGACAGCATTGGAACAATGGCCCCAATGGCCACTAAATCTCATACAGTAGCTAGCACTGCTTCCCGTTTGGCAGAAGTAGCGCACCGGGACTCCAAGAAAGAATCGCGAACCTGCGCAGCAAACTCTATTCTACAACCTTCTTTGATAAGTGAGAACCCATTGGTCCGAGGTAATCTTGGCCCACTCCTGGTAATAGCAGGTCAACCAACTCCCTATTTCTGATCCCAAAGAGTAAGCCGGTGCCCCATCATTGCGAAGGGCGAGTGCTGCTCCCTGTCAGGTCACAACCCCAGATCCTCTTTTTTCACCACAAAAAGGAAGATCGCTGTTGAAATAGAGAACGTTGAAACAGATGGTCTAGCCGGTCGATAGTGCCTTGTCTCTTGAAACCAAGGCCTCGCGGCTCCAGACTGAGTCGAGGCCTTAGATTTGTCCTCTGGCAGCCGCTGGGATTTGAAGTCTCCCAAATCCTTAACAATCTTCTCCAAATTTTCTACGAACAAGAGTTTGCCCTGAAAGGGTAACCTGATAAGGCATTGTTTAGAGGCCATATCCGCGGCCCAATCCAAAGTCATAACAATCTTCAAGAGGTGACTGCCAAGGCCATCAGCTTTGCCAAAGTTCGCACTAAATCATATAATGCCTCTGCCAGGTATGACAGAGCCGCCTCCATTTTAGGGACAACCGCCAATGGGCAGGGGCCCGCCTCCTGTTCTTGCTCTGCAAACTGCTGAAAACAATTAAGGGAAGCACGGGTTGTGTAAGTGTTATGATTCTGCCAGATAGGCAGGGGAATGTTTGGGACTCGCTCCTGATTGGCTTATCAGGGGCTGAGCTGTGTCAGAAGCCTGATCTACTTAAGCATACCTCTCTTTACCTCCCTTGCTTTAGTGTTTGATTGTTGTCAGCTGAAGCCTGCTTTCCTCTCTCTCTGTTTGTGCTTGTGCACACTGTGTTCAAGTTGGAGATTTGCTTTCTCTCCTAGTAGCCTGTAGATTCAGTGTGAGTGCTGGGTGTTTCCAGCGTGTGCTCGATTGCCTCACTACACTGCACCTGGCTCTATTCTCTGCTTGGCTGGTGGTGTATTGTTCATGGTAAGCTTGTCCCTCGTCTCCTCCCAGTTTAAGTTTCCCTTTCCTCTGTGTTAACCCTTTTTGTGCCGTGCTTAATGGTTGCCTTGTATTCCTGCCTTTGTTGGCAGCCTCTTGACCCTTTATATCGTCCTGGGGGTTTGTTTTTTCCTTTTTGCTTTAACCCTTTGACTGCAGTGTAAGCCTGCTTCTGGCAGGTTAGTGTTTTTTAAAGCAGTCTTTCCCTTTTCCCTGCTTTAATTCTTTCTTTTCTGTGTCTGTCTCCTGTAAATGGTGAGCTCTGCTCCTTATCTGATCCGTCTGTGTAAGGCAATGTTCTCTGTTTGCTTACCTTTCCCTTACCCTTGTGTGCTGTGTGGCACAGCCTTGTGTATCCCTATATAGAAGTTCCCTTTATCCATGTGTGTTGTGAGGCCAGACTTGTGCATTCTTGTGTGTGGATTCCCTTTTTCCTTGTGTGCTGTGTGGCACGGCCTTGTGTATCCCTATATAGCAGTTCCCTTTATCCATGTGTGTTGTGAGGCCAGACTTGTGCATTCTTGTGTGTGGATTCCCTTTTTCCTTGTGTGCTGTGTGGCACGGCCTTGTGTATCCCTATATAGCAGTTCCCTTTATCCCTGTGTGTTGTGAGGTCAGCACTGCGTATTCTTAAGTGGCTTCCCCTTTACCTTGTGTGCTGTATGGTACAGCCTAGTGTTCCCTTGTGTGGCTTCCTTTATCCTTGACTGCCCTGCAGCACAGCCTTCTTTCCTATAGAAATGTCTGTCAGTCACTTTTCCCTTGCGTCCTTAGCTAATGCTGTGTGCGTTGCTGGTGCTTCAGTCCCATTGGGGACCCCTCATTGTTCTTTCTCCCTTCCCAGTGCATGACTCGGATCCTGTTCGGCTGTGAAGCCCGCACGCTTGGACTCTGTGCGAGTGGGTTCCCGATAGGCCGCGAGGCCCACCTGAATGCTCTATCTTTCATTTTCTAGTGGTGCTAGTTGGTTGTCTGTGTGCGGGGCTTGGTGGCTGGGGTAGTGCGTAGGGCCTGTTTGGTCTACCCTGGGCTCAAGACCACATTAACAGTAAGAACTGCAAACAGAAGCTTTAAGAGCCAAAGCTGAAACCTCAAAGGCATGCTTCAGCATAGCCTCCAGATGTCTATCTTGCGTATCTTTTAATGCAAGAGCTGGGACAGATCCATCCACCAACTGCTGGAGACAGAGATATCTTAAATGGCTTAGGGGCTGGCCGTCTGGTATGGGAAAATTAGGTTCTTACCTTGGTAATTTTCTTTCCTTTAGTCACAGCAGATGAATCCATTACGAATCGGTTGTGTCCATCTTCCAGCAGGGGGAGATAGAGAACACTGAAAACCATAGTGCCTTTAGGACGGCTAGCTCCATCTGCCTCTCAGTATTTTGAAGCTTCCAAAGCAGTGTTAAACTGCAAAGTAGCATAACATGAACTTTCCCCACAGCGAACGATGCCCCAGAACAGGAGCAATAACACAAAGAAGGGACGAACTCAACCTCCTGTAGAAGAACAGAAAACCTGAAGACTGTTTCCCAACTTCTCCCAATGAGGGAACATGTCTGCAGGAAAAACTGAACACAAAACAGAGTCAATCAGGGAGGGATCATGGATTCATCTGCTGTGACTAAAGGAAAGAAAATTACCAAGGTAAGAACCTAATTTTCCCTTCCTTGTCATCAGCAGCAGATGAATACATTACGAATGGGATGTATCAAAGCAATCCCTAGATAGGGCGGGAACAAGCCACACCACGCGCAAGACCCTGTGCTCCAAAAAGCGCGTCCCTCCTGGCAGCCACATCCAGCCTGTAATGACAGGCAAAAGAGAGCTTAGAAGCCCAAGTAGCTGCACTACGTATCTCTTGAAGAGAGAGTGCTCCCGTCTCAGCCCAAGAGGAGGAAATCGCTCTTGTGGAATGTGCCTTAAAGGCGTCAGGCGGAGGCCGGCCAGATAGCAGATATGCAGAAAAAATGGCTTCCTTAAGCCAACGGGCTATAGTGGCTTTAGACGCTGGAGACCCTCTGCGAGGACCTGACAACAATACAAAAAGGTGATCAGAGGTCCTGAAAGCATTTGACATCTGCAGATACTGCAACACAGCCCTGCGCACATCCAGAAGGTGCAACTGCCCAAAAGATTCCGGAAACTCCTCCCTAGTAAAGGAGGGCAGAAAAATAGGCTGGTTTAGGTGAAACGCTGAAACCACCTTAGGCAGGAAGGAAGGCACAGTACGTACCGTAACTCCGGACTCTGAGAATTGCAGAAATGGGTCTCGACAGGACAGCGCCTGGAGCTCAGATACCCGTCTCGCCGATGTAATGGCCACCAAAAAGACTGCCTTTAGAGCCACATCCTTCTCCAAAGCACGCCTCAGCGGCTCAAAGGGCAAACACCGAAGAGCCTTTAATACTAGCCCCAGGTTCCAGGCCGGACAAGAGGCCCGCACGGGAGGCCGGAGCCAAAGCACCCCTCTCAGAAACCGTGCAATGTCCGGATGTGAAGCCAGGGAGAGGCCAGCGACCTTCCCCCGAAAGAATGACAATGCTGCCACTTGAACACGCAGGGAATTATAGGCCAAGCCTTTTTGTAAACCATCCTGCAGAAAGTCAAGAATCGGCGAGACAGAAGCCCGCATGGATGTGATTGCTTTAGAAGCACACCAAGCTTCAACCTGGCGCCAGATCCAAGCATAGGCAACGGAAGTGGAACGCTTGCGGGCCTGCAAGAGAGTGGAGATGACCTTGTTAGAATAGCCCTTGTCTCTCAATTGCGCCCTCTCAATAGCCATGCCGTAAGACCAAAGAGGCATGTATTCTCCATGGTCACCGGGCCCTGTGTCAACAGGTTCAGAACCAGAGGCAAAGGAAGGGGAGCCTCCACCAGCATCCGCCGGAGGTCTGCATACCACGGCCGCCTGGGCCAATCCAGGGCAATGAGGATCACCACTCCTTGATGTAGCCAAATTCGCAGGAGCCACCCTATTAAGGGCCGAGGGAACACATACAGGAGGCCCGGAGGCCAGGGTTGAGCCAAGGCATCCAACCCCGCCAAGCGAGGATCTCTCCGTCTGCTGAAAAAGGACGGGACTTTGGCATTTGTGCTTGACGCCATAGGATCCATTACGGGCTTTCCCCATTTGGCACAGATCTGAAGGAACCCTTTGTCTGCCAGTTCCCACTCCGCTGGGTCGATTTGATGCCTGTTTAGAAAATCGGCTTGCACGTTGCTCTGACCTGCTATGTGAGCTGCTGACAGAAGCTGCAGATGTAGCTCGGCCCAGTGGCAAATTAGAGCGGCCTTCGCGGCCAGTGCTCTGCACTGAGTGCCGCCTTGTCGATTTATGTAGGTCACTGCTGTCGTGTTGTCCGACAGAACTCTGTCAGCCAGTCCCCCCAGGGTTTTGTGAAAGGCCAGAAGTGCCTGAAATATCGCACTCTGTTCTAAGTGATTGATGGACCACCCCGTTTCCTCGGGTGTCCATAGACCCTGGGCATAGCTTCCCTGGCAATGTGCTCCCCAGCCCTTCAGGCTGACATCCATTACCACCAGCAACCAATCGGGAAGCGCTAGCGGCATTCCTCGCCACAGCATGCTGAGAGCCCGCACTCCATACTGAGTCGGGCCGCAGGGAGCCACGTGAATCTGCGTTGATAATCCTGGGACATCGGAGACCATCGTTGAAGCAGGGCAATCTACAGATGTCTCATATGAGCTCTCGCCCATGGCACCACTTCTAAGGTGGCCGTCATCGACCCCAACAGCTGAACAATGTCCCAAGCTCGCAGGCGAGGCATCCTCAGGAGCAGACGGATCTGATTCTGAAGCTTGCACCGCCTTTGGTCGGGTAGATAAACAAACCCCGAGCCGTGTCGAACCGGACCCCCGAATATTCTAGAGATTGAGAGGGGGTCAGGTGACTTTTTGTCACGTCTGTGGCCGTGACCCCTCTCAGACTCACCGTATTTCCGGCGGTCGGCTTCTGAGCTGGCTCCTGTCTGTTCTTCCTGTATTTAGTTCTGTCTCTGTGTGCGGTTTCCCGTTCCAAACTTCAGCCCAGTCCGGATCTTCCGGCCTGCCAGACCTGCTTGAACCTGCACAGCACCCATAGTTGCCTGGTGATTGCTGCAGCTGAGCCTCAGGTGCTGCTGGGCTTATTAGCCATTTTGAAACTCTCTGCTTTGCCTTTGCATCGCCTAAGGCCCTGGTTTGTTGGTGCTTGCTGCACTTCTGCCTAGTCCAGTTTATAGTCTGTATGCTTGCCTGATTCTAGTTTAGTCTTTGTGTAGCTTTGTGTTCTGTACTGCTTGTTTACTGTATTGCTTGTTTCCCAGTCTTGCTCTTGTTTGTATGTCTTTGTCTAGTGCTAAGTTGTCTGTGTTTGTTCCCTGTTTCAGTGGCTGCTTGCAGCTTTCAGATCTGTCCCTTTCTGTCTGAGAGTCCTAGTCTAGTTTTCTGCCTAGCCTCTCTGTGTGCTCTAGTCCCTGTGTGTATCCTGCTGGTATCCAGTTCCAGCCTTGTCCAGTAAGTCCTGCCAGCCACCTGCACTCAGGAGCTCAACTCCTGAGGAACGGTGGCTAAATGCAGGTGAAGTCTAGCGGGCCCTGTCAGAGTTCTGCCTTATCCCTGTGTGGGGTGGTTTTGCCTGCCACTGCCACTCCTCGGCAGTGGCCCAAGGGCTCACAATCCTAGTTCCTGCTTTTGGAAAGCGTGGCACTTTTGGGTATATTGACGACCCAGCCCAGAGTTTGCAGTACTGAGACCACTCTGGCTGTGACATGATGACTCTCTTTTGCCGAGTCCGCTCTGATGAGCCAGTCGTCTAGGTACGGGTGAACCCGAATACCCTCTCGCCTGAGAAAGGCAGCTACTACCACCATTACCTTTGAAAAGGTTCGGGGAGCTGTGACGAGGCCAAAAGGCAAGGCCCAAAACTGGAAATGTCTTCCCAACTCCACAAATCGGAGGAACCGTTGGTGCGGGGGCCAAATAGGTATGTGCAAGTAAGCTTCTTTTAGGTCCAGAGACGTGAGGAACTCTCCTGGCTATACCGCCACAATGAAGGAGCGCAGGGTTTCCATGTGAAAATGCCGCACTCTGAGACTTGTTGACTTCCTTCAAGTCGAGAATGGGCCGAAAAGACCCGCCTTTTCGCAGCACCACAAAGTAAATGGAGTAACGACTGCAGCCGTGTTTGGCGGGAGGCACAGGGATCACCGCCCCAAGGTGCACCAAGACTTGTAAGGTCTCCTCTACTGCCACCCGTTTGATGGCTGTACCGCATCGGGACTCCAAAAACACGTCTCTCACCGGGGCATTGAATTCCAATCGGTAACTTTCTCTGATCAGGTCAAGGACCCACTGATCCGAGGTAATCTTGGTCCACTCCTCTAGAAAGAGGGAAAGGCGTCCTCCTACAGCTGTAAAGGAGGAGTGGACCGGCGCACCATCATTGAGAGGGTCGCCCTTGAACTCCAGGCCTAGCACCGGCCGCTGCGGATCGCTTGTCCGAGCGCAAGGAGTTCCTCTGCTGAAAACCGGCACGTTGAGTAAACCCAGCAGAGCGCCCCGAGCGATACCTTCTAGCTTCACGGAAGCAAGGTCTAGAGGAGGAAGGAACCACCTGACCCTTGGAAGAAGGCCGCGGCCTATCCTCAGGTAACCGCTGGGGTTTAGCACTCCCCAGGTCTTTAACAATCCTCTCCCAACTTCTCTGAAAATAACAGAAGTCCCCGAAAGGGCAACTTCACCAGCCTTTGCTTAGAGGCCATGTCGCCGCCCAATGCCGTAGCCATAGAAGGCGGCGGGCGGACACCGCCACAGACATCTGTTTAGCCGAAGCTCTGACCAGATCATAGAGGCCGTCAGCTAAAAATGACAAGGCCGCGGTGCAACCTCAGCGAGGGACTCCGCACCATCCACGGGCTGTTCCACTGCCTGTTGTAACCAAGAAAGGCAGGCTCGAGCAGCATAAGAACTGCAAACAGACGCCCTTAAGGCTAGGCCCGAAATCTGAAAGGGCCGTTTTAGCGCTGATTCCTGGCACCGGTCCTGAATGTCCTTCAGAGCGACCACTCCCTCTACTGGGAGGGTGGTCTTTTTTGTCACAGCCGTGACTAAGGCATCCACTTTAGACATCCCAAAACGGGCCAAGTGCCCCTCACTCAGAGGGTAAAGATGCCCCATCGCCCTGGCCTCTTTCAAGGGCCCCTCTGGGTCAGCCCATTGAGCAGAAATAAGCTCTTGGATGGAGTCATGCAAAGGAAAGGCTCGAGCAGGCTTCTTAGTACTTGCCATCCTCGGATTACCAGAGGAGGCCTCGCCTTGAACAGGATCATCAATAGAGAGGGCCTGTAAGGCATCAGAAATAAGCGCTGGCAGCTCATCGTGGTGGAAAATCCGAACCGCAGTGGGATCATCCAGATCCAGTGGCAAACCGGCACCTTCCTCTGGCTCCTCAGACCAAGAAGGCCTGCCAGATGCCTCAGAGTCCCCACAGCCCGACCATAGGGGGGAAAAGGGAGGTGCGCCAATCTCCGACGGGGAATTTACCCGTCTATGGTTTAGCGTGCATCCACTTCTGACATCTGCCCCGGGCCATCATCAGTTGGAGGGAGACCAGGTAGCAACGCAGTGTCAAACACCTGCGGCAGAGCTCTTTTCAGCATGAAGGCTTTATGTAAAATAAGCACAAACTCAGGGGAGAAAAACTCAGCCTGACCTCCCGTCTCCAAATTAGGAGCTATGGGGAACGGAGCTCCTCTGATAGCCTCGGCCAGAGGCGCCCCTCTGCTCACAGACTCCTCCACAACCACGGGGGTCGAGCCATGCGGCACTTCCAAGATGGCGCCCGCTGCCAGCTCCATTGAGCAGGAAGCCTCATCGCTCGCCATGCTCGTACTGGCTCTATCATCTATACAGCACGTTTTACAGAGCCCCACTGCTGATCTGCACTTGCCACAACAGGAACAGCGCTTAACTCCCTCAGAACCATCGCCGAAAAACGGCGGAATAAAATACAAAATGGTGGCTTCATGCCAAAGTCACCCCGATCGGAACGCCGTCCGCGGGCCCTCCCCGGAGGAACTGAGTATCGCTCTTACCTCAAAGGACCAAGTCCACCGAGCTCCTGTCACGCTGCACGTCAATAAAAGCCTCAGAATAGCAGCGCATAAAAAGCGCAGGGGTTTTTTTTAATGCTGTGAGGAAAGTTGGAGGCAAACAGCTACAGAGGTTCTCCGGAGGCAGTAGAGGGTGGGAAAGGCAGGGACAGGGCGAACCTATGTGCCTTTAAAGTGGGCACCACCAGCCACAACACCCCAGCTCAACTGGCCAAGCACAGGAGCCTCCCCAGGCAGAAATTTTCAAGGAGCTGAACAAGCTGCGTCCTACCCTGCTGGGAGATAGAGAAATACTGAGAGGCAGATGGAGCTAGCCATTCTAGAGGCACTATGGTTTTCAGTGTTCTCTATCGCTCCCTGCTGGTAGGTGGACACAACCCATTCGTAATGGATTCATCTGCTGCTGATGACAAGGAAGGCTCCCTTCAATTTAGTTCTCTACCTCCACCTCCTGGTATATAGAAACTATCCACTGGTTTCTGGTTTCATCTGCTGCTGACACTATGGAAATAACACTTGCCATAAACTGCTACTGCTAACTTGTGAGGACAGGACAGCCTCTCTCCTCATTTCTTCCCAGCTACAAACTAAGACACCAGGGTGCTGGTAAGCTGTTGGAAGCAGCAGCCAAATGGAAAAAGGGAGAGTTAAGAATTTTATTTTCATGTTAGATTTTACTTCCTGATTTATGCTGAGAAAAAAAAAATAAAATAAAAAAAGCTGTGATTATTTAATAAACAGGAGGAGCAGCTATGACAAACGCTGTTGTAAATAGGAAATCTGCTAGAATACCCATCCGTTTGTTTTGGTTTTTACTGCGATTCAAATGAATCACTCTTCTAGTCATGACCTATTTTCACTCTAATGCTATAGGTTACCTGAACCTGGAATTACAGCCTCAGTGAAAAATCTTACAAATTAATTGGCTCTCCAAAGTGTCTATTATCTTTGTACAACAGAAAGAAGCTAACCTCTCAGATGGTGCAAAAAAAAAAACAAACATTCTAATTATAAAAGAAAAAGCGTTCATCAGCCTTTGAAACCCTTCCATTTCCTCGCTTGTAACTATCATACCTATACCAGCACATTCTGCAAATAGGATGATGCCACAATTACTCCATATACAAAGAAAAAAAATTACCTTTTTTTTGGGATTTTATGAGCCTTAACACTTAATATTTTCCATTTCATTAATCCTTTATTTATAGCAACTTTGAGATGACCTTTTATACTGACAGGAGATGCTACCTCCCACTTTCCTGAACTAGGAACTCCAAAAATGAGAGCAAAACCTTATACAGAATATATGAACTACGTGCTAACTTACATATACATTGAATTAATGTATGTACATTTTGTATATTTCTTTTCAAAAGGTTTTCTAAGATTTAGAGGGAGATCAGTTTAAAGAGGTTACATGGTTACATTTATATTTTTACTTCACTTGTTATGATCACTACCCTGACCACTAGTTCCTCTAGTCAAAAATAAACTTCCAAATTCCTCAAAGTAAGATAAATTACAGAAAGAACAGAAAGAAACAAACAACTCCTCCTTTTCAAGTTATAAAGCACTTCTAACCAAGGGTGGGAATACATAGGTCCCGCTCCCCCCCCCCCCCCCAAAAAAAAAAAGTAAATAAAAATTTATCAGCCAGGAAAAACAAAAGTTGACCTTATTTTTCTTTTGTTGCTGCTGCTATTTTGCTTTCTTTGATTTTTTTTTTTGTTCATGTCTTTAAGTTTCATTCTGGGTACCAAAGTGACAATGGTCACAGAATCTTTGCCTCAATTATAATTAGAAAGTGCCCTGGAACACGAGTTCCATACAGTAACCCAGCCTAGTTACACAGCTTTCTTGGGGCCTACCTCTACTTATACTACTCTTAATATATTCATCAACTTGACACCAATAACCCACAAGTCACACTATCCAGTCTCTGATTTTCTTCCTTTCCATAATCTTTGACTGACCTTATATTACCATGCTAGTAACTATCACTAATTTACCAATCAAAATCATTTGCTTGTGAGCACAACTACTAGCTTTTATTCCACTTTTAAAGCCTATAGAGTATGCAAATTCAACAGAATGAAGGTAAATTTCCTCACTGTACATAAAAGGCACTGAAACAGACATGTTAAGAAGCAGAAACCCAGGTAAAGTATAATGGCTAACAATTCATTTGTGTACTACTACAGCACTATCTCACATTGACACCAGATTATGCAAAGGTCACAGAGCATTAAGGTTAATGGGTACAAATAAGGCCAAACTCCTCTACACACCCAAGCTTCTCAGAAAGTGGTGTAAAGGTTACATGCATGAATCTACAATATTTACTCATTCATACTTCCTCTTCCTGTGTAAACCCCTGGTCTCCTTTGTTTATGTTAATTTGTCTTGGTTTTCACTGAAAAAGACAAAAAGTATGCATTTTCTGGTTGTGGTCAATGTCTTCTTCCCAGCCCACTCTTCAGCAGACCAAGCAGTAATGTTTTATATACATTAGTGAACAGTTGTATGAGGATCAAGGTTCCAATGTCCTCAGATTAATAATGGAAGAGGAGCTAGCTAAGAGAAGCTTGTAAAAATGTTAACATTTTCACATAAATTAAAAATCAAATGTGAAGCAGAATAGATTGATTTAAAACAATTTTGCTAATATGGTTCCTTTGAATTACTTTACACAGGCTTTCTAAAAAGCCCCTTCCCCCACATATTCACACTCTGTACTGTACATGTTCATTTCAATATTTTTCTGCCTAGGAGATATTAAATAAAAAAAAAAAGTTAAGTGCCACAGCATTAGAACATGCCTACTGAAGAGGATATTAAGAAATTTCAGGGCTCATCCACCACCTGAAGATGAAAGGACTTTTCTTTTAAAGCAGTCTTTTCAACCTTTCCAATAAATAATTTTTGCACTTGCAGAATGCTTTGCTTGCCTGTCTAATTTTTGTGCTTGCAGAATGCATATTTATTTCAAAGGTTCAAAAGACTCAGCTTTAAAAAGTCCTTTCATTCACATGTATATTCTTAATTTTATTTTTTTGTTACATTTGTACCCCACACTTTCCCACTCATGGCAGGCTCAATGCGGTTTACATGGGGCAGTGGAGGGTTAAGTGACTTGCCCAGAGTCACAAGGAGCTGCCTGTGCCTGAAGTGGGAATTGAACTCAGTTCCTCAGGACCAAAGTCCACCACCCTAACCACTAGGCCACTCCTCCACTTAATCAGAATTCATGTAGTTAAAGATTAAAAGGAAAAACTATAAAGACAAAAATTTTAAGTAATGATGGGCTGGCCTCATGGCCAGGTAGAGAACCTGAGTTCAATTCCCAGGTCATGTTTCCACCTTGGTCTAGACAGGAATTCCACACAGACAGAACTCACAACTGCCATTAAGTCTGCACTCTCACAACACAAAGATCCCTGATGGCTAGAATCAGGGCTTCTTTTACAAAGTGGTGCTACTGATTAGCCCATTCAATTCTCATGGCTTTTTCACATTCAGTGCATGCTAATCAGTAGTGCTACTTTGTAAAAGAAGCCCATTTTAGCAAGTTCTGGAGAAGCCTCAGTTTGTTGCCCTAAGAGAGAGAATTAAAACAAAAACAAAAAATAACCAAATAGTTCTAAATGAACGCTCACGGTTCACAACCCAGCAAAGGCTGACTCCACTTGCTCTGGAAACCTACAGGAACTGAAGCAGTGGTAGTTTTATTTTGCTTTTTTTAATCAAGCTACAGGTATCAAAAAATGTCCTTGAGAGCAGCATAAGAAATTTTTTTCATTACCTGTATCTTCAATTTGTGTGTTGTCCTATCTCCCCAAAAAGGATGCAGTGTATCCTAAACCTATCACAGAAATGCATAACAGCACCAAAACTATGATAAACAAAAAGAATGGTTGATATCAACAGTCTCCCAGGAAAGAAGGTGGCAGATGCAAATCCTGAGGTAAGGAAGTGAAGATAAAGTCAGAGATCAACAAGGCACAACCTGGGTAGATTACACAGATCACACTGTCTGTTTATATTCTGTTTTTCAGGTATAACAAATTGGTGCAAGTACTACATATCACCTCCAATGTAATCTTGCCAGCAAAGTAAAAAACATAACACAAACTACACTGGAAATGCATTAAAATATCAAACACATTAAAATAAAACCTAAAGTGCAGGAGGCCCAATTACGAGCTGAAACAGCACATATGCTAGAAGCAATGAGAGCTCAGCTTATTAAAGTAGTCTCTCTCTTGAATCCTGGACAGCCTTATGGTGCTCCAGCCCTAAAAAAAAACTTTCAATACAGTCTATTTTTTAAAAACACAACTTTCACAAGAGAAAGGGGGAGGGGGAGAACCTGTGCTCTCGGGATATTCTACTGAAAATGTTTTGCCTCTGTAAGATATAGTATTAAAATCTTAAAATTTTGAAACATTTTACAATAGTAGTGATGGCCTACTATTTAATGTGCTACAATCTATATAAATAAAAATGTAAATGTTCATTTGTTCAAAATCTTAAATCTCCGAAAGTTCTTCACCGATTGCTTTCAAATTTGGACACAACGTTGCATTCGAATATGCGCATGTGTTTATACACCCACTATTATATAGATGTCACAACTGTCGTACTCGCGGAGCGGAAGCAGTGTGACGAGTAATTGCAAATCAAACTGAGGAAGAACGGCCATCACCGAACGATCGAAACAAAGAATGGCTCAAATACGTGCCGAGGAAGCAGCAGAGCGACGTGCAGCCAGACTTGACGATGCACGGTTGCGAGCACGGCGATCGCGTTCTGCAGCTTCAGATCTGCTTCGTTCTCAACAGAATCAATGCGACAGGCTGAGAGTGGCTTAAATCTCCGAAAGTTCTTCACCGATTGCTTTGAAATTTCGACACAACGTTGCATTCGAATACGCGCGTTTTTATATACCTACAATTGCAAATCAAACCGAGGAAGACCGGGCATCAGCGAACGAGCGAAACAAAGAATGGGTCAAATATGTGCCAAGGAAACAGCACAGCGAAAAACATCGCTCGAGGCTCTTGATCGATCATTGCAAGATTTGCGTGCAAACATCAGACCATTTGGGAACACATTAATATTGCTTGTAGGAGATTTCAGGCAAACATTACCTGTAGTTCCTCGATCGACACCAGCAGACGAAATAAATGCTTGCCTAAAATACTCTACTTTGTGGCAACACATAAAGACGTTAAACAACTACAAATATGCGTGTCCAGCTGCAAAACGATCGATCAGCTCAGATATTCTCACATCAATTGCTGAAAATTGGGAACGGAAAGGTGCCGGTTGATCTGACCTAAGGACGAATTTCATTGCCTCATAACTTCTGCAATTTAGTGACCTCAAAAGAACAATTGGTTGAAAAAGTATTTCCCAATATTCAAACCAATTATAACAATCACGATTCGCTGCGTGAACGAGCTATTCTTGCGGCCAAGAACAAAGACGTCTACGAACTGAACAATATTATTCAGTCTAACATTCAAAGTGAGCCACTCACATACAAGTCCATCGACACTGTTCTGGAAGCAGATGAAGCACTTAATTATCCAACAGACTTTTCCAATTCACTCGATCTGACAGGGATGCCACCGCACGTACTGCAATTGAAAATCGGCGTGCCAATTATCATGTTGTGAAATATCAACCAGCCAAAGCTTTGCAACCGCACACGGCTTGCAGTAAAAAAAATTAATGAGCAATGTCGTACAAGCAACAATCTTGACAGGACCTTTCAAAGGTGAACATGTCCTCATTCTCACATTCCTATGATTCCAACAGATATGCCATTTCAATTTAACAGATTGCAATTCCCAATTCGATTGGCATTTGCAATCACCATCAACAAAGCTCAGGGCCAATCTTTAGAATTCACCCGTTTACATCTACACACGGATTGCTTCTCACATGGACAATTATATGTTGCATGTTCTACAGTCGGCAAACCAGACAATCTCTATCTCTGCACACACAATGGAACAACAAAAAATATTGTATACCCACAAGCATTGTGAAATTAAACAAATTACAAACGTGCGCTTCCTCTTTTCTTTCTTTTCCATTTAACCAGACTGAGCCACGGCAACGCGTGGCCGGGTAGAGCTAGTTTAAAATAAAAGTAATTATAGTAAAAAGACAGGGTAATAGACACTACAAAAATACTTCTTAAAACAGAAAAAGCATTTGGAAGACCTTCGCTGTAAATGTGTTACCACACATTCTTTGATGTGGAAACTATGACACTCTTAAATGGTAGACGTGTACTGGGACTTCATCAATATACAATAACATGTGAAAAAGTAACAAAAACAATTGATTATTCAGAAAATACAGCATTCCCAGCACTATACAGAAAACTAACTTGAAAAGAGCTTTGTATGCAAAGTGATACCAGAGTAAGATCGGTCAATATTTTAATAATCTAAAATAGCTTACAGAAGCCTTCCATGTTTGAAAAGTATGTGGTATATACAGATGGAAATTCACCTAATAAGCTTGAGGTTCTTTAGGACTTAAAGCACCAAATGCCAAACCACTACTGACAATCAACAGCATGTAAAGCCTACTATAAATTTAGCCACCTTTAAGACCAATGTCTCACATTAACATAAGGATCAAGCACCGCACCTAAAGCAAAAATAGAATGCAACCACCTGCATCAGGCACTCCAATTTTCTTGGTATAAGCTGCTGCCTTTATATATGGAAACATTATGTCTTACATGTTAATTTCCTTTCCTTTAGTCCTACCAGACCAATAGGTTATGTCCATAAACCAGCGGAAGGAGACAGAGAAAAAATAGTTCCAAGTAATTCGCCCCCTTAAGGGTATCATGCAGCTTGGAATGTTCAGTATTTCAAACAGCCAAGCAATGGTGCACATGACTTCTATAGAGAAGGATACTGAAAACGCCATAGTCAGATTTAACTGGGCCTGAGCTGCGACGTGTAGCATGGCTCGTATCTGACAGAAATCTTGTGGAGTCAGGAAATCCATGCAGAACTGTAATACGAAGCATGGCTCGTACTTAACTGACATACAGATAATTCACTGAGTGAGGAGACATGGCTTGAGCCATTACCTGTAGTGTGGCTCATACAGGTATTTCACTCTTAGTCAGGAGATGTGGCTTGCGCCATAACCTGTAGTGTGGTTCATACAGATATTTCACCAAGTCAGGAGACGTGGCTTGAGCTGTAGTGTGGCTCATACAGGTATTTCACCGAGTCAGGAGATGTGGCTTGAGCCATGACCTGTAATGTGGCTCATGGGAAAATTAGGTTCTTACCTTGGTAATTTTCTTTCCTTTAGTCATAGCAGATGAAGCCATTACGTATGGGTTATGTCCATCAACCAGCAGGGGAGATAGAGAGCACTCAAACTTTCACAGTGCCCTCTTGGCCAGCTAGCTCCACTGCCTCTTCAGTATTTGAAGCTTCCAAAGCAGTATGGCAAACCGCAATGGGAATCACAAGAGCTTTCCTCACAGCGAACGATGGCCCATCACAAGGGCATGAACTCATAAAGGAGGGAATACACATCCTCCTGGAGGGAATAAACTCATCCTCCTTATTGTATAAGTGGAGGGGAACACACGCGCCTCCTGGAGGGAATCACACATCCTCCCAACACACTGGAGGGAATGAACTCATCCTCCTATTTATAGAACTGGAGGGGAACACACGCGCCTCCTGGAGAGAATCAACACATCCTCCAAAAAAAAACATGCTGGAGGGAATGAACACATCTTCCTAAATTTAAACTGAACATGAATCCTGAAGATTGTTTTCCAACTTTCTCCCAAGGAAGGAACTTCAGGAAACAAGAACAGAACCTGAAACAGATTCACAGCATACAGACAATCATACAGGGAGGGCTCATGGCTTCATCTGCTATGACTAAAGGAAAGAAAATTACCAAGGTAAGAACCTAATTTTCCCTTCCTTGTCATCAAGCAGATGAAGCTATTACGTATGGGATGTAACAAAGCAATCCCTAGATAGGGTGGGAACAAGCCACACCACGCGCTAGCACTTGTGCACCAAAACGCGCATCCCTCCTGGCAGCCACATCCAGCCTGTAATGTCGGGCAAAGGAGAGCTTAGAAGCCCATGTTGCTGCACTGCATATCTCTTGAAGAGAGAGTGCTCCAGTTTCAGCCCAAGAGGAAGAAATCGCTCTAGTAGAATGTGCCTTAAAGGCTACAGGCGGAACCCTGCCGGCCAGCAGATAAGCTGAAAAGATAATTTCTTTGAGCCAGCGGGCAATAGTGGCTTTAGACGCTGGAGACCCTCTGCGAGAACCTGATAGCAAAACAAACAGATGATCAGAAGTCCTGAAAGAGTTAGTAACTCGGAGATACTGCAGCAGAGTCCTGCGCACATCCAAAAGGTGCAGCTGCCCAAAAGATTCTGGAAACTCTTCCTCTGAAAAAGAGGGCAAGAAAATAGGCTGGTTTAAGTGAAAGGCTGAAACCACCTTAGGCATAAAGGAAGGCACGGTCCGAACCGTGACTCCGGACTCTGAAAATTGCAGAAATGGGTCTCTACAGGACAGCGCCTGGAGCTCTGACACCCGTCTCGCCGAGGTAATGGCCACCAGAAAAACGGCCTTCAGTGTCAAGTCTTTCTCCGATGCTCGCCGAAGCGGCTCAAAAGGAGATGCCTGCAGGGTTTTCAAAACTAGCCCCAGGTTCCAAGCTGGACAGGGTGCTCGCACTGGAGGTCGGAGCCGAAGCACCCCTCTAAGAAACCGTGCCACATCTGGGTGAGCAGCCAAAGACACGCCTTCCACCTTACCACGAAGGGAGGCCAACGCTGCCACCTGCACCCGCAGGGAATTATAGGCCAAGCCTTTTTGTACACCTTCCTGCAAAAAGTCCAGAATAGGCGAGACAGGAGCCTGCATTGGAACAATGGCTCTGGAAGCACACCAAGACTCAAACAGGCACCAAATCCTGGCATAAGCAGGAGAGTGGAAATAACTTTATTGGAATAACCTTTATCCCTCAATTGCGCCCTCTCAATAGCCATGCCGTAAGACCAAAGCGGCGGCGTCCTCCATGGCTACCGGTCCCTGAGTCAACAGGTTCTGTACCAGAGGTAACGGCAGAGGAGCCTCCAGGAGCATCTGTCGGAGGTCTGCATACCAAGGTCTCCTTGGCCAATCCGGGGCGATGAGGACCACTTCTCCTGGGTGCAGCCGAATCCGCAAGAGCAGGCGCCCTATCAAGGGCCATGGGGGAAACACATAAAGTAGACCCGGAGGCCAGGGTTGAGCCAAGGCATCCAACCCCGCCGAGCGAGGATCTCTCCGTCTGCTGAAGAAGCACGGGACTTTGGTATTGGCACTTGTCGCCATTAGATCCATCACGGGCTTGCCCCATTTGGCACAGATCTGCAGGAATACTTCGTCTGCCAGATTCCATTCTGCTGGATCGATCTGATGCCTGCTCAGATAATCGGCCTGCACATTGCTCTGACCTGCAATATGAGCTGCCGACAGACACTGAAGATGCAGCTCGGCCCAGTGGCAAATCAGTTCGGCCTGCGCGGCTAGTGCTCTGCACCTTGTTCCGCCTTGTCGATTTATATAGGCCACCGTTGTCCGACATCACTCTGACAGCCAATCCTTCCAGGGTCACTTGAAAGGCCAGAAGCGCCTGAAACACTGCTTTCAACTCCAGGCGGTTGATGGACCACTCCGACTCCTCGGGTGTCCATAGACCCTGGGCATGCTTCCCCTTGCAGTGTGCACCCCAGCCCTTCAGGCTGGCATCTGTTACCACTAGGCACCAAACGGGGAGCGTCAGCGGCATTCCTCGCCGCAGCATGCTGTCCGAGAGCCACCACTCCATGCTGAGACGGGCCGCAGGGAGCCAAGTAAGTCTGCATTGGTAATCCTGAGAAATAGGAGACCATCTCCGGAGTAGGGAATACTGTAGAGGTCTCAGATGCGCTCTCGCCCAGGGTACCACTTCCATCGTGGCTGTCATCGATCCCAGCAGCTGGACAATGTCCCAAGCTCGCGGGCGGGGCATCCTCAGGAGCAGACGGACCTGATTCTGAAGCTTGCACCGCCTTAGCTCGGGTAGGGACACATAGCCCGAGACTGTGTCGAACCTGGCCCCCAAAAACTCTAGAGATTGTGAAGGGGACAGGTGACTTTTGTCCATATTGACGACCCAGCCTAGAGATTGCAGTACTGAGACCACTCTGGCTGTAGCTTGTAAGCTCTCTGTTGCAGAGTCTGCTCTGATGAGCCAGTCGTCTAGGTACGGGTGAACCCTGATACCTTCTCGCCTGAGAAAAGCAGCTACTACCACCATTACCTTCAAAAAGGTTCGGGGAGC
This sequence comes from Microcaecilia unicolor, assembly GCF_901765095.1. NCBI lineage: Eukaryota > Metazoa > Chordata > Amphibia > Gymnophiona > Siphonopidae > Microcaecilia > Microcaecilia unicolor. Next base: position 35,446 of record NW_021963082.1, on the reverse strand, counting down.
TGTGGCGAGGCCAAAAGGCAAGGCCCTGAACTGGAAATGTTTTCCCAACACCGCAAACCTCAGAAACTTCTGGTGCGGGGGCCAAATCGGTATGTGCAAGTAAGCTTCTTTCAGGTCTAGAGACGTGAGAAACTCTCCTGGCTGAATCGCCGCAATGACGGAGCGCAGGGATTCCATGTGGAAATGCCGCACTCTCAGGGACTTGTTCACTTCTTTTAAGTCCAGAATAGGGCGAAAGGACCCACCTTTTCGCGGCACCACAAAGTAGATGGAGTATCGGCCGCAGCCTTGCTCAGCGGGAGGCACTGGGGTCACTGCCCCTAACTGAATCAGACCTTGTAAAGTCTCCTCCACCGCCGCCCGTTTGACGGCAGAACCGCATCGGGACTCCACAAACACGTCTCTTACTGGGGCGTTGAATTCTATTCTATATCCATCTCTGATCAGGTCCAGAACCCACTGGTCTGAGGAAATCTTGGCCCACTCCTCAACAAAGAGGGAAAGCCGTCCTCCGATGACAGGCATCGAGGAGAGGGCCGGCGCACCATCATTGAGAGGGTCGCCCCTTAACTCCTGGTCCTGGTCCGAGCGAAAGGAGTTCCTCTGCTGACCACGGGCACGTGAAGTGAACCCAGCAGAACGCCCCGGGCGGTACCTTCTAGCTTCACGGAAGCGAGGTCTGTACGAGGAGTGGACCGCCTGGCCCTTAGAGGAAGGCCTCTGCCTATCTTCGGGCAAGCGCTGGGGTTTTGGATCACCCAGGCCTTTCACAATTTTCTCTAACTCCTCACCAAATAGAAGTCCTTGAAAAGGCAACTTCACCAACCTTTGCTTAGAGGCCATGTCCGCTGCCCAGTGTCGTAGCCACAGACGACGGCGAGCCGCCACTGCTACTGCCATTTGTTTAGCCGAAGCTCTGACAAGGTCATAAAGGGCATCAGCCACATCCATCCGCGAAGCCACATCCAAGAAGGGCTCCGCTCCATCTGCGGGCTGAGCCACTGCCTGTTGCAGCCAAGCTAGGCAGGCTCTCACAGCATAACAGCTGCATGCAGATGCCCGAACAGCGAGACCTGCAATTTCAAAGGACCGTTTCAACGCTGTTTCCAGCCTACGGTCTTGAACGTCCTTCAGGGCAACACCTCCTTCAACAGGGAGGGTAGTTCTCTTTGTCACCGCAGTGACTAGGGCATCCACTGTAGGCATTTGAAAACGAGCCATATGTCCCTCACGCAGAGGGTATAACTGCCCCATAGCCCTGGAAACTCTCAAAGGTCCCTCGGGGTCAGCCCACTGAGCCGAAACAAGCTCTAGGATGGAGTCATGCAAAGGGAAGGCCCGAGCAGCTTTCTTGGTACTAGCCATCCTGGGATTACCCGAGGAGGCCATGCCACTGTCAGGATCTTCAATCGAGAGGGTCTGCAGGGTATCTGAAATAAGCGCTGGCAGCTCATCACGGCGGAAAAACCTCACCGCGGAGGGATCATCCAGATCCTGTGGTAAATCCGCACCTGACTCTGGTTCCTCAGACCAAGAACGTCTGTCAGAGTTCTCCGAATCCTCACACCCCGACCACGGGGGGGAAAAAGGTGCACCAAAATCTGAAGGGGAATTAACCCGTCTGCGCTTATCTTTAGGCCAAGCATCCGGGAAAAAAGCCTCACTGGGCAGTCCCAGGCCAGAATCCATCGGGGGGGGGCAATCAGAGGAGCCTCAGGCGACCCTTGAGGAAGGGCTCTTTTCATCATGTATGCTTTATGCAGCAAAAGCGCAAAATCCGGGGAGAAAATCTCACCCTGGGCACCCAAATCCTGTCCGGTGCTAGCCACTCCTGAAATAACCTCATCTCGAGGTGCCCCACCCGGCTCAGGTCTCTCCGTGTCCACGGAGGCCGCCCCATACGGTGTAAGCAAAATGGCGCCCGCTGCCAGCTCAGAGCGGGAAGAAACATCGCTCGCCATGCTCGGGCCGGCTCCTATGCCAATACAGCACGATTTACAGAGCCCTGCTGCTGATTTGCGCTTGCCACAAGTGGAACAGCACTTTACATTGTCCGCAGCCATCGCCGAAAAATGGCGGTAAAATCGCCCCGATCGCGGGCCCACCCCGGAGGAGTTGGAAAACACTCTTACCTCAAAGGATCTAGTGTACAACTACGATCCTGCTGAAAATCAGGTCAAAAACCTCTGTTCCAGCGTCTCTGCGTTTAAAAACGCGACGCGACTTTTTTTTTTTTTTTTTTTTAAGCTGTGAGGAAAGCAGAGGTATTGAAGACTCCGGAGGCTCAGATGAGTGGGAAAGGCAGGGAAAGGGCGAACCTATATGCCTGCATCCACTGTTGGTGGGTAAGGACAGGGAAAGCAAGGCAATATGTCCACATCCACAGAGGTATGGGTAAGGCAGGGAAAGGGCTAACCTATGTGCCTTTAAAGTGAAGCTGCTATAGCCTCCAACACCCCGGTTAACAACTGGCAAGCCAGGAACCACCTCCCGGCAGATTTTTCTGGAGCTCAAACAAGCTGCAGCCACCCTGCTAAGGGAGATAGAGAATACTGAAGAGGCAGTGGAGCTAGCTGGCCAAGAGGGCACTGTGAAAGTTTGAGTGCTCTCTATCTCCCCTGCTGGTTGATGGACATAACCCATACGTAATGGCTTCATCCGCTTGATGACAAGGAAAAAGCTATTTCACCGAGTCAGGAGATGTGGCTTGAACCATAACCTGTAGTGTGGCTTATACAGATATTCTATCAAGTCAGATGTGGCTAGAGCCATAATCTGTAGTGTGGCTCATACAAATATTTCACCGAATCAGGAGATATGGCTTGAGCTATATAACCTGTAGTGTGGAGCCAAACCCTGTATTGTGGTTCACACTCAACTGACCTACAGATATCTCACTGAGACAGGAGATGTGTGACCTAAGAAAACTCAATATGGTAAATCCAAGAAATGACTTCCAGGGAGGTCTTCTGGACTGATCTGGTATGACTAAATGAAAGAAAATTATCAGGTAAGACATACTTTTTCCTTCCTTTTCATCTCTACCAGACCAGTCCAGACCAACGGGATGTACAAAGCAGTCCTCCAAATAGGATGGGACTATCACAGAAAAATTTACAGGTTATAGAGAAACCTAAGCCAGGAACCTTGATGGCCAAGACCACTGTGAGCCAAAATAAGAATGTGTAGGGCAGGAAAACCACAGCCACCATGGAACAGTGGACACTGCCTGTGAAACAAAATGGCTGCATAGCCCATATAGGCTATTAACCCACACTCTGTCAAAAGATCTAACCAAGAGAAAAAAAGCAAACCACCCAAAACCAGCACCTGCCATTGCTGGAGCCATAATGGTTGGTGTTATAGATAGTACTTTAGAGGGATCAGCTGTAGAAAGTGGAAATAGAGGTCTTGAACTACAAAATCTCACATCCTACACTTGGTTCCTAGGCTACTGCCCACATACGAACAGATAGCGATGTATGCAAAGGCTGTCATCCAAATATTACTTCATCACCTGAAGCTAAAGGGTGAGAGCAACACTAGAGTTAACATGCACGCATAGAAGATATCCCATACACGAGAAGAAGGTATAGAATTCCCTGTTGCAGAATTGGCTGTAGCAACAGATAAATTGCCAGCAGCTGCAGTTGCACAATATACTATGCAAGGCACCTATGTTATCTGAAGAAATATCTCCCAGAGTGCAATTCATACCTGGCAGTAAACGCCTGTAGCTGTTGTACCTGCAAGGAGATCACCAGTGGCTTTTGTCCTTGAGGCTAAGCTTGTGACTGCTAGAACTGAAGCTACATGTGTGGATGATGAACTGAATTAACCACACCTGGGGATTTTTTTTTTTCACACTGCAGATGCTGCAGCCAAAGCAATGCCTGACTGTAACCATGCCTGTGGAAGGGTTCTGAGCATACCTAACCAAATGGGTGATATCATGGCATTTGAAGACATGCCCAAAGTTGCTATAACTGAAGCCACAACTGTGCACTACCTACATACTCTCAAGGTAGATACTATATTAGAAACATACTACAGTCTCAACACTCAGGACCCACAGACAAAGGTCACCATAGAGAAACAAGCATCAAACAGGTTGTCCAAATGCTGTGTATATTGGTACAAAGACATACAGGTGTCCCATGAAGGTGTGAACCGACTTTAAATGCATAAGGCGCAAGCAATTAACATTCCAGCTAAAGCATACATTGCATAGAGGAGTAGCCTAATAGTCAGCACAGCTGACAGATCCTGAGGAACTGGGTTTTATTCCCACCGCAGCTCCCCGTGATCCTGGGCAAGTCACTCAACCCCCCCCCCCCCCCCCCCCCCCCCCCCCACACACACACACTGCTCCAGGTACAAAAAGAAAAACACCTTAGATTGTGAGCCCACTAGGGACAGAAAAAGCATATAATGTGTACAGAGCTGCATATATCTAGTAGCGATATCGAAATCATTATTAGTAATAAGCAACCACAAAATACCTGCAACACAGTAGCCACGGGAGGTAACAGTAGCCCCGTAGACAGGCACCAGAAAACACCAGCAGATGTCACCATAAATTTGTAAGAGAACGCTACCCAAAACAAGCGGTATGCTAGCTGCATAAGTGGCTTGTGGAGATGAGGACCCTAGCAGCCAACCAGAACTCTGAAAAAAAATGAGGCGGGTGTAAATCTTATGTCACTAGTACTGTGGAACCAAGAAGGAACTAGTACCATGTGCTGAAGCAACTGTCTGTGGTGTGGCAAGCACTACTACGCCACCATACAAGTTGATGCCACTATTATACATATGTGTCTACATGGACTTTTTTTGTTGCTGCTGGGTTTTTTTTTTTTTTTTTTAATAGCCTGTTCAGGAAACATGAGCAGCAAAAGCACTCAGCAAATGAGGCCGTTAAACCCAGCCTCACTAATCTAAAAGAGCCTGATGAGAGCACAGGAGTGAGGCAGAACAGAGTGCAGGAAGGGAGACCGTTACCGAAACGGAACAAACGTCACCAAAAATCAGGTTGGATAAAAATAAACATAAGAGTATAGGCTGAGAAACTAAACGTCACTGTAGGAAGGAGATTTCCCGCCCACTGCACAATGGTTAAACCATAGCGTCACCGAAGACAGAACCGAGAGGAGAGCAAAAGTGAACATGGAGAGAAATGGCAGCAACATTTCCTCCATAAGATGACAAGCAGCAACAGAAAGCACACCCTTAGTGAAAGAGAAACCAATTGTATAAAACACACCTGCCAAGACTACAGCAGAGATTCTAAGGCATGGCATGTAGGTACTCTCACACACCTCCTGAATAAGCACCAGAAGTGAGCATACAGAACTGTGACAAACAGAAAAAAAAAAACTCATTGAAGGGGCTCACAGTGCAATAGATGTCCTTTGATAACTGTTGGAGCCCAGTCAAGGCTCCCCAGAATCTTGAAAAAAAAAAGTTGCAGACAAGAAATAATGAAGTACCACTTACCTCAGCTTGAAAATAAATAAAGATTGCATACTTGCTGAGGAGAGCCACATTGCACTGCAAATAGATGCCACTCAAGTAAAGAAGTGGAACCAGAGGGGGGAGAAGAGGCCCGGGACCACTAAGCGCCACTCTAGCTAGGGGGAGGAGAGGCCCAGACCACCGATCGTCACTTTAGCTGGAGAATGAGGGACACGGCCCTAATGGGTATCATTCTGGCTCAAACATGTGCGGGCAGTAAAATGAGCACAAATTAACCAGCAAAGACCCCCCTACTCAACTGGCACCCGGAGCTGCATGATCCATCTACTATCTGCTAGGAGACAGAGAAAATACTGAACATTCCAGGCTGCACGATACCCTTAAGGGGGCGAATTACTTGAAACTATTTTTTCTGTCACCTTCCGCTGGTGGATGGACATAACCCATTGGTCTGGACTGGTCTGGTAGAGATGAAAAGGAAGTGTGTGATATACAGATATATAGACATATGTCACACACATTTATATAAATTCAGCTGTTACAAACCATTTCTAAAATAGATAAATAAAAATATTTTCCAATAAAAGATGTGGTGTCACTTTTGTATGGACCCATGTTTTAATTCCACTTTTTCTTTCATTTGCAGAAAACACACTTTTTGATAATTCATAAATTTAAAAAAATGTAAAGTTGTGCTAAGAACTATCAAATAAATCAAGCAAAGAAAAAAAAAATTAAATATGTTACAATTATCCTATATAATAATTTGCACCTCCGTCTGGATGCTTGGGTTCGTAACACACTTCCCACTGGTCCGCCCTGGTGATGACATCAGAGGACGGATCAGTGAGAGGGAAGGGAAGCCAGCACCAGCCAGCCACAGAACGTTGGAGGTGAGTAGAGAATCGCCCCTCCCTCCGAGTTCCATGCCCCCTACCTCCCTCCCTCTCCTCCCCTCTGAGTTACAGGCCCCCTCCCCTTCGAGTTCCACACCCCCGTGCCTCCCTCCCTCTCTCCCCTCCGAGTGCGAGCACGACCTGTCCTTCAGCAGCCTCTCGCCTTCCTGCGTGCCTGCCGGCTGTAATTTAAAAATTCTTACCTCGGGCTCTGGCGTCAGCAGTGAAGGCGAGCGGCGCTTCAGACTGCCTTCCCATCTGTCTCAGCTCTGCCTCTGGTCCCGCCCTTCCGGAAACAGGAAATGAGGGCGGGACCATAGGCAGAGCTGAGACAGATGGGAAGGCAGTCTGAAGCGCCGCTCGTCTTCACAGCTGACGCCAGAGCCCGAGGTAAGAATTTTTAAATTACAGCCGGCAGGCACGCAGGAAGGCGACAGGCTGCTAGAGGACAGGTCGTGCTTGCATTCGGAGGGGGAGAGAGAGAGAGAGAGAGGGAGGCGCGGGGGCGTGGAACTCAGAGGAAAGGGGGGTCCTGGAACTCGAAGGGGAGGGGGGCATGGAACTCGGAGGGGAGGGGGCGTGGAACCTTGCTAGCACCCGTTTCATTTCTGTCGGAAACAGGACTCTTTTACTAGTCATAACTAATTTTTAATTTTTAAGTTGAAATAAAGGATTAATTTTAAGCACACGAGAAATAAATAGGACAGCCAAGAAAAAACTAAGCAATTCTAGTTTCAAAGAAAAAGTAAAATTTACCCTTTGAATTGGGGGAGGGGGGTTCGCATCAGAAGGCATTTGAAACAGTTAAATCAAAACTTTAGACATGGAAAACCTAATAAATCTGAATTGTTATCTGTGCCTTCACTCATCTGAAAAGGCAATGTAGAATCTACCTCAAGGTTTGTGAGAAAACATTCCACAGTGAAAACAGTAAACTAATGAGATGCATACTCTAAACGTGTAGAACATTCCCGCTAATCAGGAAAAGACTGCCAGACAAATGTGCACAAAGGTTCTGCGGTAAAGACAACTTCACTGTGCATGTCTGAAGAAAAAGTGGCAGCACAGCATCACATGTTATTCCGCGCATAAATGTCAGCCTCACAAACATTTCTCATACATAAATTTTCAGAAGGGTAATATTTATACAAGAACAAAATGCAGATGTGCACGTCCAATAAAAATTAAAACAGCAGCATACAAATGAAAGTGCTGTTACCTCCGTACACAGCTGTTACTTCTGTTCTGCATTTTAAAGTTGCTATGGTCACAGTGTATTCCATAAACTGGTTTTAAATCCTCCTAACCCTTTTATATGCTGCCTCTGACCTGGCGGTGAATTTCTTGTGTTCTCCTGCAATGCACACAATAGGGAATTTTAATGCGTGCACAATTCCTAATGGCCTTACTACCATGCATTTTAATATACTGTGCGCTCATGTGTCCTACGCGAGTTGACTCCTGCACTGAATCTCTTTCTGCATTCTGTGCCCATTAACATTCTCATGCACCTTGGGTTAACTGCACACTTTCTGCACCAGTCCCTGAATGTGCAACTCCTACACAAACAAGTTCAACTGCAAGGTGACAATAGATCAAGATGGCTGGCATTTTCACCATGACCTAGAAAGGATGTCAATAACTAGCTAGCACTGGCTAGCAGGGCAAACTGAGGGCTCCAAAAGAAACCCTTTCAAAATTAAACCAAACATTCAACAGCAAAGCAATTTCCCAGAATGGTCAATTAATTACAATGAGGCACGATATTTCACAGTTATTGGTGACCTTATTCATAGATGCTGGTCTATAGCTTGCTGACAAAATAGCAAAACTTGACTCTGAGAAGGATTACCTTTATGTTCTTGTGGGCAGGATATGGCAGAGAGAAGACTCAGGGGCTGGCCAAAGGCAGCCTGTCATGCTGCTGCCGGCAACTGACATGAACTTTAAGGGACCATGGGGGAGTAAGAGGTGAGGAAGCAGTGCTGGACCCACTGGGAAGGGAACAGAGGAGGAGGGATAGAAAGACTGGACCTGGGGGCGAGCTGCTGAACCCACGAGAGGGGGGGGGGGGGAAGGGGCACCAGAAGCGACATGGTGTGATGCAATGGGAGGGGACACTGCCAAAGCAAGATGACTCAGGGCATCACTATCCCTTAAGCCAGCCCAGAACCTAGGTGGCCCAGGTTCCTTTACAGAAATCAAAGTGTAACCCAGCGTGCCTAACATGTAAATACTTGCACTTACACCAACCATAGTGCTGGCATTAAGTACCAAAGGGATGCATTTAACTTACAGCTGTTTAAGTTACATGGGTAAGCGGGAGACATGTTTATGTCCCGCCCATGTTTACACCCCCCTTGCAATATACACTATTAAGCAGGGATTTGCAGAATTGGCATCCTGCTAGCAATTACGAGGTAAAGTGCACACAAACACATTAAGTGCTGGTGTTGTAACCAATTGAGGCCCAGATGCTGAAAAGTAAATGCAAGTACTAGAGACAATTAGCACCATATTAGCACCCGCATTTACCTGCGCAGAATGCTCAGAGGCATGAGAACAAATAAGCGGGCAGACGAACAACACAAGTAGCATGCTAATGTAGTCAATCTCATGTTAATGAGGTAATTTTGTATTCCTCCCCAATCCTCAGAAAAGAGCGCTCGAAACAAAATTGCCTTATTGCTACAAAAAAATAACAGGTCAGAGCAAGCACTAGGTTGTTGGAAGAGAGCACTTCTCATGATTCTCGTGCTTTTCTCATGAATCTGCCTGCAACATTTGCCACTTTTGATTGCTTTTGGATGCAGAAGGAAGCCTGTGCAAGCAGAAAAACCAATGTGGGCTTCACATTTAAGGTTTTACCAGGCACATGCACACAGGAGCCGAGCTTACCATGGAACTCTTCTACGCATGCACCAAGCTCAATTCTCTCGCAGCAAAGTGCAATCTTCCAGCCAGACTCCCTAATGCTCAACACCATGAGCGCCTATATTTGCATCTCATTAGCGTTTAGCATTAGGGTTTTTTTCTTCTACGTTGTTCCAACAGAATTTTTACAGTGTTATTTGGAACAGCGCCGGAGTTTTGAACATCGGGGCCTTAGTGCATAACACACAGGTGAATGTGGGCACCTGTTATAGAACTGCCCAAGGTAACTGCTTTCATTTCCAACAGATACATGAATGTTACTGACCTGACAGGTGCCAATCTGGCTTTTAGGCTGTTAAAGAGTAACAGCTCTTGGAGGGGGGAGGTGGGAGACAACTCCTGCATCTATCTATACTAGCATCACACTGCCTTAATAGGCAGATAATCTGCATGTCAAACTGGGCTTGATCAGAAGCCTAGTGGAAAGAGCAACAGGGACTATATGAATTCTGAGAGTCAGCTGAAAGAAAATGCACTTAAGTTTACCTCTGGATACTCTGGAGAAATAAGAAAAACATGTAAAAAAAAAAAACGGAAGAATATAAAAGAAGAAAAAAAGCAACTTGCAATACCATTAACAATGAACAAAAAACAAACAAACCATTTTTATCAATTATCTGCCTGCTGGGTTAAAAGCTGAATATCAAATCCCTCCTAAGACATTAACTATTAGGAAAAGACCCCATCCAGGAGTCCTTAGAGCTTAATCAGCAGCCTCACCTTTTCTTCTCTGAAACCTAAATATTAAAGACTGCAGTAGGAATGCATGAGGTCAAAACATCTTGGTGCTATAAGAAAAAAAGAATGCACCTGTTACTGAGTACAATCAGTATTTCTTGCTATACTGGTCAATATAGATTAACTCAAAATCCAGCTTCACTCTTCTTCAGCTCATGCAGAGTGTCATCACAATACCAAATAAAATAGCAGCACTGCCAAAGTGATGTCACTATGCCAACACAGAAAAAATATAGCACAAATTTCCTCAAAATTCCAGACACTTTGAGTCCTGTTTACTATGTCACGTTGTAGGCGCACTAAAAATACTAGTGCACCTTAATAAACAGGGTCCTTAAATGCTAAAAGGGAGTATATTCATTACCTACACAGCAACACTATTTATGCATAATATACAGTACTACCTCTCATCTTGATAATTGCATGCATTCTTTCACAGTTCTTTAACAATTAATGAAGTGCTTATCTTTATCTTCATTTTGCACATTACAAATGTCCTCCTCCCTTTTTTTTTTTTTTAAGAAGTCCACTCTTAAAACGAGTAGCGATAGGAATTCATACTTTTATATTATCTTCAGGTAATTATAGAACAAATGAAATCAAGCAAAACTCACACACATTAACAGTCAAATACTAAGCATTTCTTCCAAACACAAAACGGTTAAAAAAAAAAAAAACACTTCACCAAATGAGGACCCTAAATGCTGCTTTCCATCATAACAGTAAAAATACTAAAGATCTGGGAAATATATGATTGCCTTCCTTCAAATCTACCTCTTCAAAAACTATATGAATAAACATCACCAAAACTCTACAACTGAACACAAAAACTACCACTACCTTTTCCTCTTCAAATCTATCTCTTCAAAAACTCTTATGAATAACCACACAAACTATAGATGCCCTCACCACATTGCACAACACTTTTGTAACTCCACCAAAATGTAAATTGTAAGCCACTTTGAACCCAATTTTATTTTTGGATAATAGTGGGATACAAAAATGCATAAATAAATATTAGGTTAATACTGTAAAAATGAACCACCACCAACTTATTTTTAAGACACTACAAAGCTTCTGACAAATTTTAATTCACTCCATAACCAAAAAGCAAAATACTGCACTTAAAAAAAAAAAATTTTCCAGACATTATCCATCAGCCATATGGTTAGTAACTTGCACAATCAAAACATCTGGGTCTTCTGTGCAGGCCTCAGCTAACCCATAAACACAAAAGTTCACCCAAGTATAATGGCAGTGTGAACACAACCAATACTGTATTTGAATGCTGTGCTTTTATTGCAAATTGTTTGCCAAATAGTTGGCAATCTATCCTCATAAAAGATAAAGAGAGAAGAAAATGCTATGTCCCATTCTACCTGACAATAGATTTAGTCTAACAGTATTGGAAAGTTTTATTGTATGAACTTATGTTAAGATACTATACTGTAAATATTTTTTAATTAATTTGGGTATATTTACACTTGCATGTGTACACATACCATATTGTGCATAAACATACTTCCACCCACTTCATCCCACAACACTGTGGGGACCAGGTTTTGTTGTTCAACAGTAGAAACTAGATCCATCTTCACAGAAGTCTATTTAAAAGCCAAAGTAAAACATGTATTTTACTGAAGTCCTCTATTTCATTTAGGAAAGTGAGGGAAGTAAATTTGACATACAAATGAGGTCACGTCTACCAGCATTTTTTAAATAAGCTTGTATATCTCTCCAAAGATTGTGAAATAAAAATGTTAGGTGCTTCCATTCACTGTTAAAATATGCAGGTATTAGCTCATGTTAAGTGGCTGAAGCATGAGAAATGATCATAATTATAACAAGGCCTTAGGGAATGAAATATGTACTCGAGGACAAGAAACAAGTCACTAGTGGGTTGAAAAAACAGGAACGTGAAACATTCACATAATAAACAGACAAGAAAAAAAATTGTAAGCATATCAAGGAAAAGAATAGTGAAGGTCACGAACTAGAGACAAGGTGTTAACTAGTTACTTGGACACATGAGATAAGAATGTGAAACTAGCACCCACTTCGGCAAGAGAAAAATAAGAACACGAAGTAATCACTATTGGGCACAAAACATAAGGAATAAGACCCCAAGGGAAGCACAACACGACCACATTAACGTGTTGCGGGAACGACTAAAAATCACCATAATATACATGATGGTAAACAGATATCACTCGAAATGGAGCAATACGAGATGTCAGTCACACATGAGGCACAGGAAACATAAAATTGTCACTCAAACTTACAAAACACGAAGTTTGAAACAGTCACGCGTGAATACACAGGTGATGTAAAGCCCCCACTGGTGATGAGAAAGAGATATGCTCAGTCGCTGGGCACAAGCACCATGAGCTGTCAAACGGTCCCGCATGAACCAAAGTGTCAGACGTGTAAACCTGGGCCATGAAATGGGTGTGAACACCACAAGGTGTAAAACGGTCACAGGTGAGCGACTGAGCATGACGAGATATCATCACTGGTGGGCATATGAGAAAGCAGGCACAGCAACTGAAGCGGACACGGGTGGGTTCGAAACACGTAAAGGTCACACACATCAATCAGTAGTGGAGTCGAGGCGAGGAACGGGGTCGAAAGCCAAGAAACGGTCACTGCGCGCGCGCAGCGCTCTCCCAGCTGCCCGGCTCGAGAGGCGGAGGCTGAATTAACTGTCATTACAATCCGCGCAGGCCAAGGGATAGACCGCTATCCCATCCCTACTCCCTCCCCCCCCCCTCCTCCGCCCCCGCCGGTCATTTCACCTCCCTGAGAGAGAATGAAGCAGTTACCTAGAAAAAGAGACAACCCCTTCCCCCAACACCACATCTACCACCACCACCACCGCCGCATTCCCCCCACCCCCAATCTACCAAAAGCAACGCCCCATGCAGTCGGCGAGCAGGTGCATGAATACAAACCAACCACGTCACCAAACACATACACACATTCACTTACAGTCTCTCCTCTCCGTTCGGCGCGGCAGCCATTTTCAAAACGGATACCACAGGACTGAGGGAAAGGAGGAGAGAGGGGGAGGAGAAAGGAGGGGAAGACGACGTCACGCGAAAGCATCCAACGCTCGCGCGCGCAACCGAGAAAACCGGTAGGGGAGGAGGAGTGCTGACTGCACAACGTCATGCGCAGCCGGAGAGAAACCGATGGGAGGGAGGAGCAGCTGCTCCGGCCATATAAAATCTCGCGCAAACAAGTAGCGCGAGGGCGTACAGTTTCCAAAAGCCTGGTGCGCAGGATATTTAAAAACATAAAATAAAATAAAATCGGTTTGAATGGGATGTGATGCGCACGCGCTAGAAAAAAAATTACATAGGGGCAACAGGGCGGAGGCCGCCTGACGTCAAGCTGAAGCACTAGCGGTTGTGGTTTTTGATGGGGGGGGGGGGGGGGGTGGGAGGGGCAATGCGCGTGTCAAACATATGATTGGATTCACGGACGCGTCATTTCGAAAGGCGTTAGTCGGAGTTGGCCCGGTTCTTGTGGCTTGTTTTCTAGTGGTTCATGTAAGAGAGGAGGAAGAAGCAAAGGAATCTCAGTAGCAGGCAGCAGCAGTGGATGATTTTTGATTGGACGGTGCAGCTTGGCATTCCTGTCAGAGAATGCTTTTTTGTGTGTGTAACAATTGCGACGAGCTGGTCTGATTAAATAAGGGAACAGCCAGCTGATTGAAAGCGTGTATTACGTCACCTTATAGAATCCTGTACAGGGAAACACATAACAGGACGTATTTATGGGTTTACATTTTATTTTGTGTTATTTAGCGAATGAGAACTTTTACTACGTTTATGAGGCTAAGAAGGAATAGAAAAGTAAATACTCCCAGTTAAGGTACTGGGAGCCACAAGTAGTAGCTCTATTCAAGAATTGGTATAAAGCCAAAGGATCATTAAGTATAGGCAGCAGAATGGGGTGGACCAATATTTTGCCCAACACGGTATCAATAACTAGAGGGAGTAGGGCCAGAGATGTTTGGGCCCCTTTTTAACTAAACCTATGTAATCTTGCCTCTGAATTTTAGATGTGAATGCTGGATGAGAGCAGAGATCTGGTGTAATGCAGCAGGAATTCATTTGGGCAGGGGCATCTATCATCATATTATGTATTACTATGATATGGGGGGAGGGCATATTTTAAGGCCTAATTATGAAAGAAAATATGGCTAGAGTTAACCTGAAGGTATACTTATGTAACTTGAGTCTCTCCCAGGTTAGCTCCGAACCCAGGCCACAGAGGAACATTCTCACACTGCTTCCTTCCACAGCTTCTGCTCACTCTAAAGGCCACGCATACCTCACACTTTCTCCCATTCTCCTTTCCAGTCAAGCTGGGATAGGTAGTGGTCTGGAATAACATTTAGGGTCCTTGGTGGACACATATATGATTCTGGGTCCCATTCAACTCTTCAGTCCAGGAAACGTGGCACTCCAGGAGGCTTAATAATAACTTGAACTTTTAATTTGCAACTTCAGCAACTAGTAACTCTTCCTGAAATAATTTCTCAACAGCCAATTAAGTAAATGCTCCTATAACTCTAGGTTAGTCACCATGGGAACAGCTTTTCTCCTAGGTCAAGAGTATTTGCAAGGAGCAGTTCCTTTACAAGGTGCTACACATAGGCACAACTTCTCTATGCATATCCTGCAGCCAGATGTAACACCAGGGCTGATTTCTCCTCCTGATGAACTTGTTACCACCAGGTTTGGACCCGTTATAGCAGTCTTTCTTCTTGGGTATCACCCCGCAGGTGAACCCCAGCCGTAGACAGACCTCATCTTATCCTGAACCGTGCTTACGGGCTGGACTCCCTAATATGCCTGAAACTCTTGCTCCTTCACCAGCTGTTGAGAATTTGACAACAACTGTCCCTTACATTTATCTAAACTGTGGTTGGCACTTCAGGACCCCCCCCCCCCCTTATTCTTCTGCAGGTCACTCGGCAGGGGGCTTGTAGGCAACTCGAGACCTAGGCAACCAAGGACATTTTCCCACTCTAATTATATCCTTTTATTTCCTCCCAAACTCCTCCCAAGCTGTAACTCTACAAATCAGGAGCACTATTCTTCTACATTTTATTCCATACCCCTCCCCTGGGATGGGCTTTTTCCAACCCAGGGACCTCCCAATCACTCTGCCCAGTAACTCTACCAGGCTTACCTCTTTCAATAATTCCCATCTTAACCAGGGGTTACATTTAGAACACAATTTTCTATAAATATCTTCATTTCTATGGGGTGCTGAAATTGTGGAATTTGTTCTAACCAATCAAAAGAAGAGCAAGCAAGATTCTAACAGCAAGTTGCAAGTCAGCATAGGGCACTTGTATAGAACAAAACGCATATGTTTGTACAGTAAATTCAAGCTTTTGTAGTTTGAAAAGATGCATTTCCAGGAACTGTAAGTTTCAAAAGTCCCTTGTGAATATGGCTTTTAATGGGAAGTCCTTAGTCCTGATTTCTAGAGACAGTGAAAGTCACCAGTATTGGTAGGGTTTACAGGCTCAGAAGTGAATAATGGCTTGGGTCTGGTAGTCTTATATATTGGACAAAAAAATAATTGAAAGAGGGATGGGGAATAGTGCTGGAATTAAAATACATTTCTTCTTTCTGTCTTATACATAAATCTATAGAAAATACACCAGCAAATGGGTTGGTGTTGGAACCACTTTCGATCTTCATAGATTTTTTTTCCTTCATCCATGTGTTCCAGTCATTCTGTCTTATGTTAAGAGACACTACAGACATGATAAACATCTTGCAACAGTATGACAGCAAAATGGACACCTTGCTACTCACTATGGACATCGATTCACTTTACATGAACATCCCTCAGCTTGAAGCCCTCACGATCACTGAAAAGACACTAAGGAATCGAACCACAAACAGGTGCATTCCCAATCATTTGATATTCACTGGTGCCAACCTTGCATTGACAAAGAATTATTTTAGGTTTCAAGCTTCATACTGTCAGCAGATAAACAGTACAGCAATAGGTGCAAGCATGGCACCAGACTTAGCCACCCTCTATGTTTTTGACTTCAAATCCAGATATCTTTAATACTCGTCAAGATTTACAAAAGGTACATTGATGACATTTTCATATTTTGGCAAGGTGATGATGCCACTTTCAACAATTTTTCACGTGGTTAAATCAATGTGATTCCAATCTTCAATTCAAGATGCAATGGTATCCTGGCACTGTCCCATACTTGGACCTCTCTGTTTCTGAAACCCACTATGATTTTTATACAGCCATTTACAAGAAACCTACAGATCGCAATGCATTTCTCCCTTATGACAGTTTTCATAACAAGAACCTCAAGAAAAATCTCTCCCTTTGCCAATTTATGAGGTTTAAACATATATGTTCAGAGCAGGGAGAGTTCCATCAACAATCACTTAATTTAGCACAGCGTTTCATGAGCAGAGGATACCAGAAGGAGCATATCACAGTAAGATTTGTAAAAGCATGCCAAACCAGTAGACACCAAACCAAAACCAAAAAAGAAAACTCCCAATTTAGTCTGTATCTTATGTTACATCTGTCATACCAAATACAAAAATCCATAAGAAGGCATTGCTACATTCTTGAAGAATATGAGTGCTTCAAGGATAAGAACCTTGTTTCATATTCTTAAGGTAGGAATTTGAAGGAGACACTTGCCCCCTGTACTCTGCCAGACCACAATTTCACAGCAACAGAAATTTCATTATGGGCATCAGAAATGTGATCAATGTAGCTTATGGATACACGGTATTGAGACATCCGTTTTTGTTCATCCAAAACTTTAGACACCATACAAGCTACATCACACATCAGACTGCAATATGTCCAATGTCATCTATATACAATGTCCCTGTCAACTCCTCTACATTGGAAAGACGAAAAGATGATAAAAATAAGACTCGTCAAACATCGTAGTTATATGAACAGAAATATTATGACTGCACCTCTTGTCAGCCATTGGTCTACTGTAAATCACTGTATTGATGGTCTAAGATTCACAGTATTCAAAGTTCTCAAACCACACTGGCAAAGAAGAAATCTGGACAATTTACTTTTGAGGTAAGAACAACAGACCATATACACCTTAGATACAGTTGCCCCTTCGGGCCTCAGTCTTGAGACAGATTTTCGCCCCTTTCTGTAGTTCTATAATCACATACTTTCTATTACTTCAGGTTACACTACTGGGCTCATTTTCTAAAGAGAAGCACGTCCATCTTTCGACATAAATCGGAAAACGGACGTCCTTCTTCCAGAGACGTCCACATCGATATAATCGAAACCCAATTTTGGTCGTCTCCAACTGCACTCCGTCGCAAGGATGGCCAAAGTTCAAGGGGGTGTGTCGGAGGCATAGTGAAGGCGGGACTTGGATGTGCCTAACACTTGGACGTCTTTGACCCATAATAAAAAAAAACAAGGACATCCTGACGAACACTTGGACGTTTTCACCCAGACCTGTTTTTCTTATGACTAAGGTACAAAAAGGTAGCTGAAATGACCAGATGACCACCGGAGACAATTGGGGATGACCTCCTGTTACTCCGCCAGTGGTCACTAACCCTCTCCCACCCTCAAAAAGCATCTTTAAAAATATGAGACTGATTCAAGATGGCGTCACGATAGGACGTGGGAACTGCACTCGGAGAAGAATTTTTCTTTTAAAAAGTTTTTCTTCAGTTAATATGCCTAAGAGGAAAGGGAAAGTTAGAGGGGGTTTCTCCCTACCCTCGACAGAACCTACCTGATGGCAACCTCCAATTACAGACTTCATGGTCCCAGCGACATCACAGGGCGTTCCGCTGCCCGAAGCAGAGAGGAGCTCGGGCCTGGAGAGTGAAGTTTCACTCAGCCCCAGAAGTCCACGTTTGGTTTGCGAGGTAGGAGGCAGTGTCAACAGAAGTCCCGCCCAGCAGCCAGAGTGCGGAGCTGTGCAGCGTGGAGGGGAGAACTCCATCGGTGGTTGGGAAATGCCTCACCTCGAGAGAACTCCGGAAGAACCACGCCAAACTTCCACTCCCAAGCGCAGCAGTGGACATTTCTCTGAGCAAACTTCTGCTGTGCAACAAATGGCTGAAGCACAGCCAGTTCCAGAGCTCCAACTGCTGCCCTTGGAGAAACCAATGACGGTGACATTGGATTCCCTTTGGGGTGCAATGGAATCTTTGCATAAGGTATGCCTGAGTTTTGTTAAGACTTCTAATGCAAACACGATAAAAATGGACTGTTTACAATCAGAATTAGCCTCCGAAGTGGCAAGTTTAAAACAAGTGGAACATTCTGTGACTCAAAGGAACAAGAAAATAAACTACTCCAGAATGCTGATCTGGTACACAGAAAAATAGAAAACTTAGAGAATGGGGCAAGAAGTTTAAATTTGAGAATTTTGAATTTTCCTTTTCTTAAATTTACCCCTTTGAGAGACTCATTTAATAAGTTTCTTAAAGAAGTTTTTAAGTACTCTGAAGATAATTTCCTCCCCATTCAAAAATTGTATATGTTGCCTAATCGTGGTTTAAAATCAAAGGAACCAGCTCTAGAGACTTTAGACGTTTCTGCTCTATTGGAACAGTGAAAAGAAGATATTGAATATAGATCTACTTTACTGGTGTCTTTTGTTTTCCTTATGGATAAAGAGGTTTTATTGAGACAATATTTAAGACAAATTTCTTCTGTTATATATATGGGCGAGAATATTCAGATTTTTCCGGATGTATCCAGAACCACACAAGAAAGGAAGAAATTTCTTTTACAACAAGAGACAATACAATTGGGGGCTAAATTTCAGTTAAGATTTCCGTGTAAATGTGTTGTATTTTTTGAAAATAAGACATACCATTTCTTTGATCCAATACAACTTAGATCCTTTTTAAATGCAAAAGTTCCAAAACCCCCTCAGGTATCTAACACAGAGCTTTGATTTATGAGATGTAGCATCTTGACGCCTTATTTTCCTAAAATATATGTTTCTTTGTGAGATATCCTTATCCTCTATATAAGGTTTATGTATATTCAGTCTTCTATATTAGAGGACTATGTAATAAGGAAATTATTTTCTTTTTATGGATTTCCCATAATGATATGTATATTTCTTTGAAATTTCTTATATTTCTTAACAAAGTTCAGCTTTGGGTATGTAAATTGGAAAATATATAAATAAAGAATTAAAAACAAAAACATCTTTAAAAATATGTTGTGCCAGCCTCAGATGTCATACTCAGGTCCATGACAGCGCATGCAGGTCCCAGGAGCAGTTGTAGTGGGTACTGCAGTGCACTTCAGACAGGCGGACCTAGGCCCATACCCCCCCCCCCCCTACCTGTTACATTTGTGGAGGGAACAGTGAGCTCTCCAAAACCCACCACAAACCCACTGTACCCATATATAGGTGCCCCCCTTCACCCGTAAGGGCTATGGTAGTGGTGTACAGTTGTGGGTGGTGGGTTTTGGGGGTCTCAGCACACAAGGTAAGGGAGCTATGTTCCAGGGAGCAATTTATGAAGTCCACTGCGGTGCCACTGGGGTGCCTGGTTGGTGTCCTGGCATGTCAGGGGGACCAGTGCACTACAAATGCTGGCTCCTCCCATGACCAAATTTGAACATCTCTGACGGTATTTGCGAAACGAAAGATGGACGTCCATCTTGTTTAGAAAATACGGGTTTCCCCACCCCTGGATTTCACCGTTTTGCATGGACGTCCAAATCGCAACTTGGATGTCCCTTTGGAAAATGCCTTTCCACATGACCTAATCTTATCTGCCTATTCCTTTAGATGCTCTCCCTGTTTTGCTCTTGCAATAGCCTTCCATAATCCCTAAGACAGCACACCAAATATCTTATTTTTATTTTCCTCTCAACATTTCAGTTTTAGTTTTTCAATTGGTTTCAATCTAGGTTTTTAAAAATGTTTCTAAATATTACTGTGTGTATCATAATTCATTTTATATTTCTATATATCTTAAATATGCAATCAGTCATTTTGTTCAACATAAAAGTTGTTCTATGTATAATATTCAGATTTACTTCTCCAATGTTTTATATGCCATCCATTTCTACAAATCACATTATTCACATTGTTATATTTTAAAACATGTTTTGTTTATAAGCATTTATTGATTGACTCATCAGGTATATATCATTGTGTGGTCTATGTTTCTACAGCAGAATTTTTTCTTGTATTCTATAGATATAGCAATAATTATGCCCATTGTTCATAATGATGTTTTCACAGCCCTATAAGGTTACATTTTAAACAATGTATGCCATACATTGCTATAAGTTACATTCTTATATTTTAAAACATCTTTTGTTTATAAGTATTGATTCATCAGGTATACATTATTGTGTGATCTATGTTTCATTTTTAGACATGTTTTTATCAAATTTTAATAACAGGGGTAGGAAATACAAATTACAAGAAATAATCAGGTAATCACACAAAGAATATCAGTGGACAGGTAACAGAGGGAGGAAAAGGAGGGAGGTAGGAGGAGGGTAGGGGGGGGGAAACAATTTGTGAATGCATTCAAAGCAAAACCTGCAATTTACACTTGAGTACTATGAAGAACTCTTGTTTAAAGAAAGATAGGTTGTTAAAGGCAGCCACACTTTATCAACATATAAGGAATTATGAAATCTGAGGGCTAAAGATAGCTCAAATTTGTGGATCTGTAAGACAGAATGCCACCAAAAGTGAGAATTAATAAATGAGTTATCCTTCCAATTTGTTAAAACCATTTTTAAGCCTACAGCAATTAACGTATCATATAGTTTAGAGGAATATTTGTCTAGAGCACTTTCAATAGTATGCGAAACAAATATGATCTTACTAACTAAAAGTGCTTCAGACAAATGTAAAATATCAGAAATCACACGCCAAATATTGTTCCAAAATTTTAAGGTTTGAGAACAGTCAAAAAGAATGTGGTTGAAGGTTCCTATGGTTGATTTACAAGACCAACACAAGTGTGATCTATGTTTCTACAGCAGACCGTTTCCTTGCATTTCATAGCTTTAACAACTATTATCATACTCATTGTTCATAATGATGTTTTCACAGTCCTATGACGTTTTGTTTGCGAAGTGAGAGCAGTGGTCTCTACAATATCTATGCATTTATCTTCATGCTACACTGTCCATCAATTTTTATGAATTACAGACCTTGTGTGATCGATTTAATCATGTAATCTGTTCTCACTTTCATAATATCATAATTTATAGCATGGTGCATCAATCAATGAAATAGCATATAGCTCATATGCAGGCAATCTGCCTGTTACTACTTTTTCATAATTTTGTCATGTATATTACATTCTTCAACAATAGAGTCTTTTCCAAATGCACAAAAATAGCTTGTGTATCAGACACATAACATTGCAAACTCATCCTTATACATTTCACAGTACTATTTTCATTTTCATATACTCATTATTAATCACCATTACTTAGCATCATTTTGTTTTTCATAATCGCTTATATGTAAATCTCACCATATTTTGTTTGGCAATCGTCCATTAGGAAACATAATTTTTGTGCAAACCTCGTTAGTTTTTCCATTTATACACCATTGTTTACTTTTATTGGCCATACAAAAACGCCACAGTTTCATGCAACCTCTGTCAGTTTTTCTTTTTAATTCTGCTACTGTCAAGACTATTTGTCCAAACACAACAGTACTACAGAACCTCTCTTCTTTCAAATTCTACATTTTGCCACTGCCATGATTATTTGTCCAAACAATAGCATCACGACCGTGCAATACTTTATGCTTTTTATTACACATCAGTGCCGTACTTCATCTATCCACAACAAGCATGCATAGCAGTTCCTGCACTTTTTAACAGCTTTTAAACTTGCATAGCAACATTGTACAACCCTTTGTGTAGTGCCTGTACTGCAGTTTGCCACAGGCGCATTGACTCTACAAAAGGTCTTTTTAAAGGTAACTTTTCCTTTTTTTTATAAACCTTTAATTTTAGCACTCAGTGGTTAATTTTTATTCGTGATTTGTGTTTTATTTATTTCACATCGGCACATTAGTGTCTTAACTTTCCTACCGGCTTTACCTTCTGTTATTTGGGTCTCTATTTAATACTCATCCAGCACAGTTTCCATACTATTTATTATTAGCAATCGACTGGACATTGGCTCCTTGGTTGTAGTTTCAAAAACATTTAATTTTCAAAGTAAGGCAGTTTATACCATTTTCTTTTTCTTTTTTTATACAGTGAATCTACACGATCGTTAAATTAGAACTTTTGTACATTAGTGACACTATATCCACTTGTTTTATGCATCTTTGAGGACAACATTGTTTTGCCTTTCACGGGTGTCTTTTTCAAATATCTTCACAATGGTGATTGTCATTTTTTCTTATACATCTGCTGTTCACCTAGACCAATGTATATTTCTCTCTAGATCTCATACGTATACAGTGACTTCTCCATAAGCTTTTCTGTTTATTATAACGCAGGGTGTTCAGACAAATGTAAAATATCAGAAATCACACGCCAAATATTGTTCCAAAATTTTAAGGTTTGAGAACAGTCAAAAAAAATGTGGTTGAAGGTTCCTATGGTTGATTTACAAGACCAACACAAGTGTGATCTATGTTTCTACAGCAGACCATTTCCTTGCATTTCATAGCTTTAACAACTATTATCATGCTCATAATGATGTTTTCACAGTCCTATGACATTTTGTTTGCGAAGTGAGCAGTGGTCTCTACAATATCTATGCATTTATCTTCATGCTACACTGTCCATCAATTTTTATGAATTACATACCTTGTGTGATCGATTTAATCATGTAATCTGTTCTCACTTTCATAATATCATAATTTATAGCATGGTGCATCAATCAATGAAATAGCATATAGCTCATATGCAGGCAATCTGCCTGTTACTACTTTTTCATCATTTTGTCATGTATATTACATTCTTCAACAATAATAGTCTTTTCCAAATGCACAAAAATAGCTTGTGTTCACCCTGCTTTTACAGTATCCCCACATCCATGTGTTTATTTCTAGCACATCTTAATATCTTTATCTTTTTCGGTAACTCCAGACCACTTGGGTGATCTTTATAGTGACGATCACTTTAAGCGATTTCCTATTGCTGTAATTAAACACAGTTGCTGGACATATTAACAATTCCTAGTGAGTCATGACCGTTTCATATATTATTTATATCATTGTCCATTTTTAGTATACTCCAGGGCACTATGTCTATATTAGCTGTTTTCTTATTCATTACAATTGGCATCATTTAGTTCATATAATTTGCATTGTGTCGCCTGTAATTGATATTATTTAGGAGACATTTTTTCCAGTATTCAATTTCCCATTCACCAATCCATTCAACATAATTCCTCTGTGATCATTCATCCATTCATTTTTTTAAACAGTTCTTTTCCACCAGGTTAATAAAGATTTTTCTGGACTACCAGTTCTTAAGTTACACAAATATAAATATAGATTCATTTATTATACTGGCATCCTCCCAGTAAAACTAACAAACACGCAGGTTCCATAGCATCAATCATGTAACAAGATGTAGGTGTGTCCGTTTATGCAATTTCCATATAGGTTTTGTATCATGATTTCGTTTTTTATATTGTGATCATTATTTTATATGTATAAAAACATACAAATATTTTTTATACTATTTTATGGATGTGTGTATGTATGCATATTTTTGATACTGTTTTCATGATTTAGTTTTTTATATTTTTATTCTGTGATCATTATTTTATATATATAAATACATATATATATAGTTCAATACTGGTTTATGTTTGATGTTTTATCTCTTACTATATATATATATATATATATGTATATATATATATACACACACACACACACAGTGCAATCTGCTTAAGTGCAAGGGTCTGGGACCAAAGAAATACATGCAGTTAACCGGAGCGTGCACTTAACCGTTGTAACCTAAAAAAGAAGCTTGACATCTGATAAACATATGTACAGTACTGTTTATTATATGTACAGTATACAGTCTCCGTTAACTGACGTTAGGCTTATTTGAAATAATAAGTCATAGTCCTCTGTACACTCTTGTGTCTGTGAGTTCCATAGACTATGCCTGCCAGACGGTAAAAACTGTCATAGCACTGACATCCAGTGGCCTCCAGATAGGCCCACACGATGTTGAGACTCTCCAGCGCTCTTGCAAAAGTGACAGGAGGTTGTTGAATTTCGTCAGCATGTGCCTTGCTGCTCATTTCATAATCTGTTTCATCATCAGCTGTTGCCTGCGTGTAGTGCTGTCGTCAGCTGTTTGTAGATCGCAATCAACAGCTACGTAGTGATGAAACTTCTCTTCAGTAACACCGGCTGGGATGTCAATAGCCTGTTCATCTGACGCGTTTGCAACAGCTGCATCTGTTTTGTCCCTTTCCACATCCCTAACAAAGCTTGCCCACTTGTAGCAGTTCATAATGGTTGCCTGTGTAACATTATTACAGGCTTCTTTCTGAATATGTAGGTAATCAGTAGAAATAAAACAAAATAAAACATGGAAAGAAAATAAGATGATACCTTTTTTATTGGACATAACTTAATATATTTCTTGATTAGCTTTCGAAGTTTGGCCTTCTTCGTCAGATCGGAAATAAGCAAATGTTGGTAGATGACAGTATATATAAGTGAAACATCAAAGCATTTCAGTGACAGTCTAACAGGATGGGGTGGATAGGTGAGAGACAGGAAGATATGCCTGGAGACAGGAGGGTGATAAAGCAGTAAAATTTTATGGTTTATCAAGTTCCATTTCCCCTTCCCTTTCCCTTTATAATGGGCTAGAAAACCCAGATCTGTGTTAAGTCCTTTCTGGTGGGTGTCAGCATATTTAATCATTCTGACTTCAAAGGTCTTACGTTCCTGTATTGTTTTAAAGTTCCCTTTCAGGATTCTTACCATGAAATCACTGGTACAGTGTTCTGGTTTTGTGAAGTGCTGCCCCACAGGCGTGACATCCTTGTGAAGGTTTAGCTAGTGGGTGATGTCAAGTTTATATTTGGGTGTTTAGATTTTGAAAAATGTTTTTGATAAAACTTGAATAGAGAAGTCCAGTGATTGAGACACCCGTTCACCCTTAAAGGTACATTTATAGAGTACCTTACTTTGGTGAGTTAATTACCTCTGAGGACATCTCTATATTAAATTAGAGTTATTAGTGTAGAGGGAACACCCAGAACGGAAATAGATCAATCTTTCTACTATTATAGCTCTAGTAGTATGCTTTGACATATAAATCCTTATTGGTACTAGCATTTTTCATATGGTATCTATGTAAATTAAATCTCTTCTTTAGCATCTGACTTTTTTCTCCAATGTAGCAGACATCGTTGCATTTTTTACACTGAATGGTATATAACACATTGGAAGAAGAGCACGTGAAAGATTCCTTAATGTTTAATATTTTTCCTTTGTGAATGACCGTGGGGTCCTGTGAAATGTTTTGGCATAGTTTGCAGCTGGATATATTGCAAGGATGTGTGTCATTCTTTTCTTTTTGAGACTGTGTTGGGAGCTTACTTCTAATTAGCTTGTGTTTTAAGTTGATTGGCTGTCAGAAGGCCAGCACTGGTGGGGATGGGAATATCTCTTTCAGTAATTCATCCTCCTGGAGTAGAGGCTGCAGATCTTTTATGATTTTTCTTAATTTTTCCAGCTCTGGGTTGTATGTCACTATAAGGGGGATTCTGTCTGTGGCTTCTTTTCCCTTGTACTGTAGCAGATTTTCCCTGGGTGTTTTGAGGGAGGAGGCAATATTCTTGGAGATTATTTTGGGGTTGTAGCCTTTCTGTTTGAAGGATGCAGTCAGGATTTCAAGGTGTCTGTCTCTGTCCCCTGGGTCAGAGCACAGATACGGTGGTATCTTGTGGCTTGGCTGTAAATAATGGATCCTTTTGTATGTGAAGGGTGGAAGCTGGAGTTGTGGAGGTAGCTGCATTTGTCTGTGGGTTTCTTATATATGGATGTTTGTATATAGCAATCGCTGATTGAGACTGTGGTGTCCAAAAAATTGACTTTTTCTAGGGAGTAGTCTATTTTGAATCTGATTGTAGGATGGTATGTATTGAAGGAATTGTAAAATTGTTTCAGAGTTTCTTCCCCCTCAGTCCAAATCATAAAAATGTCATTGATGTACCGGTAGTATTTTAGGGGTTTGGTCTGGTATGTATTCAGAAATGTATCTTCCAGCTCAGCCATAAAGAGGTTGGCATATTGGGGTGTTGTCCTGGTGCCCATCGCAGTGCCCATTATTTGTAGATAGATATCATTGTTAAAGCGGAAATAGTTGTGAGTTAAAATAAATGTGATTAATTTTGTAATGGTTTCTGGTGAGTATTGATGGTCCAGTGTGGATGTTTTTAGGAGTTTCTCACATGCAGCTATGCCATCCACATGGGGAATGTTGCTGTATAGTGATTCTACATCCATCGTGACCAGAAGGGTACTTGGTGGTAATTGCTTGATATTTTTCAATTTATTCAGAAAGTCTGTGGTGTCTTGTATGAAGCTGTTTGTTTTGTGCACGAGAGGTTTCAAAATCCCTTCTGTGAGTCCAGATATTTCCTCCTTGAATGTGGGTCTTTGGGACTCAGATGCCTGTGACAAATGTCAGGGGGGCAAGGGAACTATAGTGCACCATTTTTTAGAGTGCTAGGTACTGCGTGACTTTTGGAAGGGAATCTTGGGGAAGTTGGAGGGGGTTCTTCAGACTCAGGTAGAATGGACATATGATACCCTATTGTTAGGCTCAGATACTGAACTGATAGAACAGGGGCTACTTGCACACCAATGTAAATTTGCCCTCCTGGCCTTAGTGTTAGCAAAAAGAGTAATACTACAGTGCTGGATTGACAAAGGTCCGCCCCCCTTAGCCAAATGGCGGCAGGCAGGCATGACACAGATGGCGGAATGGGAGAGCGGGGACCTGCAGTTACCCTGCAAGAAAGACAATTTATACACAGGAATGTGGAGACAGTGGCAGTCCACATAGGTGGCTCATCTGAGCTCCTCCAATGTCTCGGAAGTCAGTGTTTAAACACAACATAAGAAATAAAGGATTATGCACCAGTTCAGGGGGGAGGGGGGGAAGGGGAGGGGGGAAGGGGGAGGCTTGACAAGGGGAACATAGGGGAATATGCGGGTAGAAAGAATAATTTTATTCTTAATTCAGTGAATGGAAACTATCAGTTTTACTGTAAATTTACACTGCTTTCTTTATAGTTTGAAGAGTGCAAGATGCTGTTTCTATTTTTCTTTCTCTAGTGTTGCACTGCCTGCAGAATGTGGCTTCTTGGGCTTTTGTCTAGGTATCCATTTTTTAAAGTTTGTGGTCACTTATTTTGTACCTGGCAAGGGTCTATTTGTGTTCAGTGTTTGTGACTGAGGCCAGGTAGTCTGTTTGCATGGAGTCTCTGTTTAAGCCTCTGTAATAGATCAGCTTGTTTAGTTTTCCAATAGGTGTATTGATGTTCTAGGTCCGACTGTAGTATTTACTAGGTAGGGTCCTTGTTGTGTTACTTCTGTAAGTTAGTGGTATTACAGTAAAGTAGATAGCTCTATAGGTCCTGAGTGAGTTTTGTAGGTGTTGTATTTACAGGTACTTCATAGTATGCTTTGGACTGGAAAGGATCTATGTTTTTACTGAGACTACATCAAAATCAACTTTTTTTTTTTTGTCTGGCAGGTTCCTGGGGAAATGCCCTTTTTCTGCTTTGCATCTATTTTTAGAGGAGGAGTTTGACAACAAACAGGCTTCAATCTTCTCACAAGTGGGTGATGCCGATTCGCATTATGCCAAAGCTAAAAATAGAGCGTTGTGGAGCGCAAACACAGTCTCCTCTTTTTTTTTTTCCGCATGTGGAGAAGGTGCGCTTTATTTGTCCTCTCCTCACTCGTCCGGTTCTTGAGAGCTTTTAAGTGCCTTTCGGCTAATTTCCTCTGTTTTTCTTGTGGCTCCTTCATTTGGGCCTTTTCTCCAACCCGTTCTTTAATTTCTTTAGTTTCATGTTGCCCGAGTTTAAGTTTTCTTATTTTTCCATCATCATCTGGCCATTTTTAGGCCCTGACCGGTCAGGTTCTTCCCTTTCTTTTTTTTTCCATGCCTTGCTCCTTTTTTAGGCATCATCAAGTTGTTTAATTTATCCAACAAGGTTTTCCTGTCCATGTCCATGAAAACTCCCAGTGGCTTCAAGCACTGTACCCAATGCAATCGGACTATCTTGTGAAAAGACACCCTTTCTTGGTGTCTGCAGTGTCTTGAGCCCAACCATAGCCTTGCTAACTATGTTCTCTGCCTTAGCATGAAGAAGAGGACACAGGTTTCCCGAGAGGCTCAATGAGAGAGAATTCTTGGAGCCAAGTTCGGTCCCTTGCCGTTGGCATCAGATCGAGGTTGAAGGCGGCATCAACATCAAGCATCGCACCAGTATCGGGAGCATCAGTAAGCATGGCTGCTTTGAGACCCTTTGACACTGGGAGCAGTGAGATGTTGAGTGGGTCTCCACCTGTCTCGAGGCCTCCTGCTGTGCAGGCCCCCCCGGGACCGTCCATTGTCAGACCCAACCCTGAAACAACGTGAGGATTCAACAATGTCCTCGGCACCAAGGAACCTTGGTGACACTTTGGGCGGCCAAGAAGTATCGTCATCTGTCACCCTCAACTCATGGTGCCAGGAGCTCCGGGGTGTCAAAGGATTTGACACCTGAGATGCGTCGACACTGGGAGGATTGCTCTCCCTCCATACAGGAGGTGCCAATGCTCCTGTCTCCAAGAAGCCGAGATCCTGCTCCCACATCGAACACAGTTCTGTAAACTGTGCTTCAACCCGCACCCCAGCTTTTCCTTGTGTCAGCCCTCGATGAGTGCATCCGGGCCTTGCTCCTAGAGCTGCTGAATGGCCTTATGCAGTGGTGTGCATTGGTGTGCATTGGTATCAGGGCTGCCTGGCCCTCAGCCTGTGGTGTGGCTTCTGACGCCGGCACCACAATGTCAACTGCCACCGTACCGCCTTGACATTGGTGGAGAAAGCTTCACCAGAGTTGAGATAGGAGCTGGTTTCTCAACATCACTCTCAGGGTCATGGTTCCTCAGCATTGAGGCAGGTTCAGTCTCTGCAATCCCATAGGGAGGTACTGTCCGACACCGAGGAGGAGCACTCATGGGATTCGGAGGAAGATACCAGATACTTTTTTTTTGTTACATTTGTACCCCGCGCTTTCCCACTCATGGCAGGCTCAGTGCGGCTTACATGGGGCAATGGAGGGTTAAGTGACTTGCCCAGAGTCACAAGGAGCTGCCTGTGCCTGAAGTGGGAATCGAACTCTTCTCAGATGAGTCTTATGGGATCCCCTCTGAACTCTCCCTTCCACCTGAAAGGAGATAGTCTCCGCCAGAGAGCCTTTCATTTCCATCTTTTGTTAAGGAAGTGGCTGATGCCATTCCTTTTCCTTTGGAAGGGGAGGATGAGCCCAGGGCCAAGATGCTTGAGGTCCTGCATTACCCATCTGCTCCATGAGGTACTCAAGGATGTCCTCGTCCGGAACTGGGAGTCCCCTCTGTCGGTCCCTGTTGTGCCCAAGAATGTTAACACCCAGAATTGGATCCACAGTGAATCTGGTTTTGTTAGGCCTCAGTTACCTCAAAATTCTATGGTGGTGGAGTTCGCTCTCAAAAGAGCCAGGAGTACTAGGGACTATGCCTTGGCACCCCCAGGCAGAGAATCTAGAACCCTGGATTCTTTTGGGAGGCAGATGTACCAGGCTTCAATGCTCATCTCCCGTAAACAATCTTACCAGCTCTTCACGAGCGTCTACTTGCGAAACTCGGTGTGACAGCTGTCGGACTTGGTGGATGTGTTCCTTTTGGAGCAGGCCGAGCCTTTTCACTATTTGGTCAAGCAGCAGAAGGTGTGTTGAAAGTTCCTGGCCAGGGGCACTTATGACACTTTTGATGTGGCACCCAGGATCTCTGCTCAAGGTATAGCAATGTGAAGGATCTCATGGCTGTTTGTTTCTGACTTGGAGCATTCTGTTCAGCAGAGGTTGGCAGATGCCCCTTGCCAGGGGAATAGCCTTTCTGGAGAGAAGGTTGAATAGGTTGCTCACCAAATCAAAAACCACACTGATATACCAATTATTCTCTCTCTGCCTTTTGCATCCACCTCCTCATCTAGGAAGGTTTTGGGCAAGCCAAGAAGCGGTCCCTACTACTATTCTAGGCTTAGGTACACTCCTTCGGCTCATCAGCCTAATTAGGCTCAACCCCAGAATGCTTGTTCATGTCAACAGCGTGCGCCTAAGGACCCTGCAGCTCCCCAGTCAAAGCAATGGACAAGCTTTTGACTGGCTCCAGCAGAGCATAGCCGCAGTAAAAGTGTCCGTCGCGGACAACTTGCTGATCAGGGGGAGGCTCAGATTTTTTCACCAAATGTGGTCTCTTATAATCTCTGACCAGTGGGTTCTTCAAATAGTCCGTCTCGGATACATCTTCAATGGGCACCTCAACCCTCCAAATTGTCCACCGAGAGCTCATTCATTCAGCTCTCAGCACAGGCAGGTACTTGCAAAGGAACTCTCCGCCCTTCTAAAGGCCCATGCAGTCGAACTCGTTCCACTAGAGGAAGAAGGACAGGGATTCTATTTCAGGTACTTCCTTGTGCAAAAGAAAACAGGGGGGATGCGTCCCCATCCTAGACTTAAGGGCCCTGAACAAATTTCTAGTCTGAGAAAAGTTCAGGATGATTTATCTGGGCCAGAGGCGTTCCTACTTTTCCGGGGCAGAGGGAGGGAGCTGCAGCGAACCAGTGAAGTTAGTGTAGCGAACTCGGAGCCCACAGGCGCGTGCCGCGGCACCCCCCAGCGGCGTGCACCCGGGGCGGACTGCCCCCACCGCCCCCCCCCCTTGGTACGCCACTGCCCTGGGCATCCTTCTCCCAATGATTCAGAAAAATGATTGGCTATGCCCTCTGGACTTAAAGGATACATATACTCACATCCCAATTCTTCTAGCCCTCTGGAAGTATCTTCGATTTCGGCCAGGAACACATCATTACCAGTACTGCGTGTTGCCTTTTGGCCTCGCTTCAGTTCCCAGGGTCTTCACCAAATGTCTAGTGGTAGTTGCAGTATTGCTATGCAGACTGGGAGTCCATGTGTTTCCGTATCTCGATTATTGGCTGGTGAAGAGCACCTCAGAGGATGGTGCTCAGGAGTCCATGCGGATGACTATTCGGGTGCTAGAGCTACTAGGGTTTGTTTTAAACTACTCCAAGTCCCATCTACACCCTGTCCAGCGATTGGAATTCATAGGAGCCCTGCTCGACACACAGAGGGTTCAAGCCTACCTCCTGGAGATGAGAGCAGACTATCTAGTCTTGCTGGCATCCAAGGTTCGTGTCTCTCATAAGGTCACAGCTCAGCAGATGTTGAGATTGCTGGGCCTCATGGCTTTCACAGTGTATGTTACACCCATGTCATGTCTTCTCATGAGATCATCTCAATGGACCCTGGCTTCTCAGTAGTATCAAGCCATGGGGAGTCTATGAGATGTCATTCAAGTGTCCCCATAGGTTGTACGCTATCTTCACTGGTGGACAATTTGATCCAATTTGACTCTGGGACATCCATTCCAAATTCCTCAGCCACAAAAAGTGCTGATGATGGATGCATCTCTCCAGGCCTGCAGGATCTTCTGAGCGTGGGCAGGGCCGGTGCTTGGGTCTCTGGTGCCCCCTGCAAACTATCAGTTGGCGCCCTCCCCCCGGTCCAGCATCTCCTTTCTTCCTTCTCCCTCCCCCCTTCTCCCACCCTGTACCCTTTTTCAGCCCAATGCCTTAAAAGGTGAAGAACAAAACATTTTTTTTTACTTGACAGCTTTTTAATGTATTTGAAAGCTTCCAATATGTAGATATAAATATCATGAAGTAAAATTGAATATCACTAAAACTGCTTAAAAAATTATTGTAGCTGGTGGAAACAGCACTAATAAAGGCTGTACTTTGTGCTCCTTTTTCTACATTGTTCTACAAATACAGTAATATATGACCAAATTTCAGTGAGGTTATCTTGTTTACTGATGGGTTCATCTTAACTGTTGTTGTAATCTGCCCTGGGAAGCCTGGTGTTATAAAGATTGGAAGTAAAATTAATCTCTTCTTTCATTGGGGCACATGGAATCACATCTTCATCTCATGTCTTGTGCAAATGGATTATTCTGTTTTGAGCATGTTTCAGGGACAAGTGGTTTTCAAAAGTCAAAATAATAATAAAACAATATTTTCTTTCATGCAGATCTCTCATTTGTTTTAACATAACTAAATGGGCTATAAGCCCCTATTGCAGTCCATTGGTTTCCTTATATTTTGTCGTTGTGATGACTTATACTGTGCCAAAACCTCCCCCCCCCCAGTAATGCCGCCACCCCCCTCCAGCGTATTAGAATCCTACCTTGCCGCCCGTCCTGGTGGTGGTGTGGCCTCTGTAGCTGTAGGGGCAGGAAAGAACCCCATTCTTTCCTGCCCGCTGCCACTACGCTTTCTTTGGCACTCTCCGCTTTTCTGTGCTGCGGGTGCCACTGCTGTGTTTTCCCAAAATGGCTGCTGAGACTTTGCAGCCATTTTTAAAATATGGCGGGGCCTTCTGCAGCACAAAAGAGAAAAGCGGAGAGCGCCGGAGATGGAGTAGCGGCAGTGGACAGGAAAGAGTGAGATTCTTTCCTGCCCCCACAGCCGCAGAGACCATTACACCACCAGGGTGGGCAGCAAGGTAGTAGCACATGGGAGGGGGATAGTGGCAGTGCTGTGGCGGTGGGGGGGAGGGTAAGCATGGCAGTCTCTGGCACCCCCCGAATGTTGGCACTCCCTGCCTTGCATACCATGCTTACCGCATTCCACCGGCCCTGGGCTTTTAACCTGATGGATGGTGGTGTATCTGGTTGTGTGGTGTCGATTGTACAGAATGGGTATAATATTGTGGTCGTCTTATGGCAGGGCTCCTGTTGTATTAGTTAGTTTAGTACGTAGAGGCCTAGTAGTTTGTGGTGTGCATTGTGTCTTCTTTTTGTGTAGGGGGGAGTAGCAGTTGCAATTGTTGATAGCTGTGTTAAGGACTAACCAGGAAGTCAATTCATGTTGAAATAATATCAAACGTGGAAACCAGCAAAAGACGCAATCATCTTGTTGCCCAGGCTGCTGTGCACTAGCAACTTTGTCCTGTCACAGTGAAGTTTTTTGTCAATGTGGCCCCTGGTGTGTAAATGGCCTATATACAGGGCCAGTCTTAGCAAGTGCGGGGCCCTGTGTAGACTAATTTGGTGGGGCCCCATCCTAGCCCCGCCTGCCCCACCCTAGCTCCACCCCATTGATAAGCAAAAATAATATAGATATATGCAATAAAATAAAAATGAAACGAAAAGATATACAATAAAATAAAGTGATGTGTAAAATATGGTTCAACATTTTTATTGATGACAACCAGGATATACAAGACTTGTGAGACACTTCAAGTTCTGAACAGCTGACACAGATAAACGATACAGCATTATCCGTCATCAAATTTTTACATTGTTTAATAAATCTCTGAACTCCCCCCCAACCCTCCCCCCCCCCAACTTCTCCGTAAGGATAAAGGAGGAACAACCAATGAAGTAATAACATCTTATCGGAAACGTATTAGAGACCACACTCCTTCCATTGCTACGAAAATCATGTTCTATATATTCAGCAATGGACCTGCAGACCCCAAGTGGTATGGTTAACACCCTGTCATAGATTACAAACTAGAGCTAACGATCCCATGCTCTCCTCTTTACCTCCTGGGGCTCAAGCTGGAGAGCCTGTGTTCTGATGGCCCTCCCTCCTACCACCCCAAGGTGTTCTCTTAACAAGACCTAGTACGAGTGCGTTGAACTAAATATAACTCCCCTCCCCCTCCCTATCCCATTCTGCCCGAGTGACCTATGAACCCACCGAATCATTAACCTCGTTCTTAATTAAGTGACACAAGTTGCTGAAGTAGGACCCTTTAATGCGCTGAGTTTATTAAGAATGTAACTTCGTACTTTGGGAGACATCACATTAATATAATCTGTCCAAGTTAAATAAAAGTGTTTTTGTGTTTTGAAATTAAGCAGAGCATCCTTAAGCTCCAACAAAAGTAAGGCATGCAAACGATTATGCCATTGCCAGAAAGAGGGGGCCCGCTCCAGTGTCCAATTCACCAGGATACATTTCATACCAACCACAGAGGCCTTGTGGACAAGTGCATTTTGGTAAGCTGTACCCCCCTCCACCGGACTTTGGCATCCCAGCAAAATGCATTTTGGCAAACGTCTGATCCGGGAGCCTCCAACTCTTTCCAAAAACCTTGTTATCCTTCTCCAAAAAGCCTCGATTGCAGGACATTGCCAAAAGGCATGGTAAAAATCACTTTGGTTCGCCCCACATCGCCTACACTGGGCCGATTCTAAATACCCCATCCGGTATAGGCGGGACTGTGATGTGTATGCTCTGTAGATTACTCTAAACTGACATTCCCGGAGTTCTACACTCCTAGTCCATTTCCCCACCCCTCTCAACCCCCTCAGAAGATCCCGGGATGAGACCTCCGTCTGTGTGTCTTCTGCCCACCTAGCAGCCACCTTTCCTAAATCTCTCTGTGGACAGGTAGCTATCAATCGCTTGTATAACATGGAGATGGAGACAGGGTCCCCCGACGGTACCTCCAAAAGATCTTCCAGCTTGGTGGCCACATCGACACCCAGCTGCCTCTTAGGCAAAGATGCTACATAGTGTCGCACCTGTTCGTATGCAAAGCTGGAGCTCCAATCTGTAGGATTTAGACCAAGGTCCTCCATGGATTTAATTGCTCCAGAAGGCTCCAGCACCTGATGTAAAAATACAATCCCCTTCTCTCCCCATTCCCTCAATCCAAGATTTTCAGTGCCCAGACGGAAGGCGTCATTTCCCTGCAGGGGGAGAAGTCTACTACACCCACCATCAAAGGCCCAAATCTTCGCCAGATCCCTCCACAGCACCCTCAATGGTCCTATCAAAACACTTGATCTAGCATGTGCCTCCACTTCTTTCCCCCTCGCATGTAGCATATAGAAATTGTGCCTTGGCCTACACAACGCCTTTTCCATGGCTACCGGAGTGTATGCCTCTGTCTGCTGGTACCAATCCCCTAAATGACGTAATAGGCAAGCTATGTTATAAATTTTAATATCAGGGACTCCAAACCCCCCATCTCTCCCTTGTCCCATAAGGTACTCAAACTTAATCTGAGGTCTCTTCTTAGCCCAGAAGAACTTAGAAAGCATA